>NW_026578176.1:0-211547 GCF_029603195.1 Condylostylus longicornis
ATAATTATTAATTATAATTAATAATAATAATAATAATAATAATAATAATAATAATAATAATAATAATAATAATAATAATAATAATAATAATAATAATAAATAATAATTATAATAATAATAATAATAATAATAATAATAATAATAATAATAATAATAATAATAATAATAATAATAATAATTATAATAATAATAACAATAATAATAATAATAATAATAATAATAATAATAATAATAATAATAATAATAATAATAATAATAATAATAATAATAATAATAATAATAATAAAAATAATAATAATAATAATCATAGTAATAGTGACATAAATCATCATAGCAATAATTTTAACAACGATGAAATTAATGAAAAAGGCCATAGCGACAATACAAATAGTAACAAGAACAATAATATTGACAATGGAACCAAATACCCAAATTTCATTCAGGGCAAAACATTCACAGCTAACACCCAATTTTCTATATGTATACCCAAAACTCACAACGTACTTAATCTCCCAAAGATTTGGTGAATGACTCATGATTCATTTTTGATTTCAATTAACTTTTCTAGTGAGTTGGAGTTGTCTTTTATAGATAAGATATTATAGATTTAAAATTTGCAATAAACATCCTCAATAACAAACCATCAATCGAAGCAACTGGATCTAGTCTTTACTTCCAAGTGGTATAACGTTTTACCTATAACTGTCCTGGATCCGTTGATATCTATCATCCTCCGATATCTTTCTCTTATTTCATTGATGTTTCTATCGTTTTGATTTTAAAAGGGCGAATTTCGCATTGCTATATGATTTCTTTTTCACTTACCACTTCCCTTCAGTAACATTTAACATTACTGATATTGAGTCTATAACGGGTAAGTTTCATGAATCAATTTTGCTGCATTTGAATTGTGAAGTTATTTTGCTGCATATTTACAAAAAAGAAAAAGCTGTGGCGCAAATACCTCTCGACTAAAGGCAACAGAGATTATGATAATTTCCGATTGTCGTATGATTAATTTAAATTAGCAGCAAAAGAATGTATCTATAAAACTTCTGATAACTTAATACGTAATCCAAAAGTTTTTTGAAAATTCATAAACCATACAAATTAAAAGTTATAGTTATCCCACCTTCTTCAAATTCCCTGGGAATACAAGTAATAATTTCCACACTATTTCCGAATTTTTTGGTAACTTTTTGGCCAAATCTTACTCTTTTTTATCTTTTCAATTAAATATTGATGACTTCCAGCACATTGATAATTATCCTACAACTACCTAAGGTTTTTGAGTTGATAGTATGTGACAACATTTATTTCCATTGTTTGCCATTCATTAGTGGGCGTCAGCATGGCTTCTTGACAAATAAATCCACGGTGACTAACCTAGTGGAAGCCACGACATTTTTCTCAAATAATATGGAAAATGGGTATCAGACGAACGTAATTTACACAGACTTAACCAAGGCCTTTGAAATCCTATCACATGACGTTATTATTTTAAAATTGAAACTCTTAGGATTCCCTGACAACTTCTTAGCCTGGATAAAGTCATATCTCTCTGGTAGCACTTACAGAGTCCTCTTTCCTTCAGCAATTTTTTCGCCGCTTTCGTCTAATTTTCGTGTACCCCAGGGTAGTCACTTAGGTCCACTGCTGTTCATAATTTCAGTTAATGATGTTGTTTCGATGTTAATGCACAGTATTAACATCGAAATTAATATATGCTGATGACATGAAAATTTTAAAAACAATAAGTTCTGCAAATGTCGCGATGTGACTTGAACGGGTGATGTTCAAGTAATAACCTAAAAATCAATGTAAGCACATGTGCACTAATGTGCTACGCTAGGCAAAGGCGGCCATTTTTAACAAGCTATACTTTAAATGGCCAAGCTTTTAGTCGATTTTATTCAATTATGTACCTGGGTGTTTGTTTCGATAACAAGTAGTCACTCAAAAATCACTACAATCATATCACATGAATTAAACGCTAGTCAAAGGAAAACGCTACACGTGCCTTGAATATGCTTCGCAAGTATGGTCACCCTATTACGATATACATATTAACAGGATTGAATCTATTTAAAATTTTTTTTTGAGGTTCACACTGCGCCTTCCTTATTGGGAAGACTCCATAATTCTTCCCCCTTATGAGCACAGACTCATATTAATTGCCTTACCCACAATAGACGAAAGACGTGATGTTGCGAATTTGTTATTCATTTTTCAGCTTATAAAAAATGACTTAATCTCTCCCGACATTTTAAATAAAATTGTGATTAACTCTAACCTTAGGTCTCGTTCCTCTGATCTTGTCATGGTTCCTTTTCATGGGATCAATTACGGGAAACATGAACCTGGAAATAATCCTTTTTTTATTTTAACAAATTCTTGTTTTATTTTTTCATTGTTTATATTCCTATTTAATGGAGTATTAATGCTAATAATTTTTATTTTATATAATTTTTAATTTTAACTTTTAAGTCAAAAATTTGTTCTGTCTAAAAAATATGTATATGTATACACATTCTTTAATTTTAAGTTATGTAAAATGTTTGAGCGAAACATAAATAAATAAATATAAAAGGTTTATTAGCGGAGAAGAAATATTTATTTCACAAGTCACATTTACGAAGAAGGTGCTCATTATGTTAACCATTATTTTGTCATCGATAACTGGTCAACCAATTGTTTGTAAGGGCTTGACTTGATTCATAAGTATCAGTATTGTAAATTACTTTCTTGTCCACAAACTCTCGAAGTTCATTTCTAATTCTTCAATATCCTTCGAAAAATGTTACTAGACACTAACATTAAATTCATGTCACCAACAATAATGGAATTTTTTTAGTTGGTTGTAATTTCATACATCTTGTTAATAAAATCAGATACAAGCATTTTATGTGATTTGTAAATACCAATAACATTCAACTTGTAATTAGCTAACTTTGTGACGTATGTTCGAAGGGTATACTAAATTTGTGTTACGGTTTGTAACGCTAAGAACTAACGGTCTTAGATATAGACTCAAATGTATGTTTTTGATCAGCGGCAAATTCTGAGTTGATTTAGCTTTGTCGGTCCGACCATCTGTCCGTTCGTCCGCCCGTCCTTCCCAACGATAACTCAAAAACTAATTGAGCTAAGTTCACCAAATTTTCACAAATAATTTATTGTAGTAAGTGCCAGAACCCTATTTAAATTGGACATGATCGGCGTACCCGTTCGGGTAGCTGCCAGACAGCTTAAAAATTTATTCGGCTATATCTCAGAAACTATAGAAGCTATGGTATTGAAATTTCAAATTAAGAGAATATATTATTAGGGGCTCTATATCGTCTTATAAAAGTCGTTGAAATTACTTGGCTCCTTCTAGTACCTGCCATACAACTTCAGTAGTTATTTGGCTATATCTCCGAAACTATAAAAGCTATGGTATAAAATTTCAAACAAGCGAATATATTAGTAGGGCCGATGTGCTTGATAAAATTTCTTGGCTTTTTCTGGTAGCTGCCATACAACTTCAATAGTATTTTGGCACACACAGTATTTTGAAAAACACATGGTACTGAAATTTTGCATAAATTAATATGGTAATATGGCAACTTAAAGTCATAGTCCATCCCATAGTCAGTTATGGCATATTTATTCGCCCATAGGATAACAAATTCGTACGGGTATCAGAGAGTTTACAAGGTCAACTACATTTTTTTTCTCGTTTTTTATTTATTTTTTATTTATTTATTTATTTATTTTTATTTACGCAATTCAATTTTTACACAAAAACATATACTTAAAATTACTACAACTAAAAATCATCTACATATGTTATTGTATTACATATTATCTTAAAATTCAACTACACTAATTATATTATATTAATTTGATATCGTAATAATAAATATATGTGTAATTTTTTTTTTTTTTTTTTTTCCTTCTTCACTCCTATAAGGAGTATAGGGCTAGTGCATGATATATATCATGCCCTAGTTTCTGTATTCATAGAGAATTAGCTAGGTAGGTAACTAGTCTACCGTAGTTTTTATTTATATTAAATATTGCAGTTTATTAATATTTACTGTTTATTTTTCTTAGTCTATAGTATCGAATATTATGAATATTTGAAAATTACTTGTATAATATTTATTAGTTTATTAGTTTTGCATATTAAGTTATATAATATTGAATATAATTTTTATATTGACCTGACCGGGGTTTGAACCCGAGGCCCTTCGGTTAAAGGGCCGCTGCCATAACCACTGCACCAATGGTCAGATATGTGTAATATTATACTACAATTACTCTATAAATACAATATCTAAAATAAAATTGCATAAATAATATACAGTAGTGACAAATGTACACTAGCGACGTATATTTATCTTATGTTAATAAATTTACTATAAATATAACTTAATATTGTATATTAATAAAATATATGCTAAATAAGCTTAAATTTAACAAAAATTTAAAAGAAAAAAAAACAAAAAAAAAAAAATTCAACAAACCAAAAAATAAAAACAATTAATTTTGTTACTAATGACAAGAACTAAACGAATAAGTTGAGCAAAAAGTAATTTAATATAAGTTTTGAAATATTTTTTTGTAAAAATTATTATAATTGCAAAGAAAATATTTATTGGAGATGCGTTCCTTAAAAGAAGCTAAATTATTCCTTTCATTAATTCTATTAGTATGCATTTTCCGGTATTATTAGCATTGAAGGATGAAAAAGTTCACAGCAAGATTTAATACAAAAAAGAGAAGTACAAAAATAAAGTATTTCGTCTTCATCAATATCCGGTCTTATATTTACAACTGACAAACCATGGATACTAATGGATTTTACTTAATTTCTGTTGTAAACTACAGTAATGTCTGCAGTACATGCTTGATCACCCAGATAATTTCCCAAGTCCAACTCTAAAGGTAAAAAAAAGAATAAAAAAATAAAGAATAAAACATAAGGTGCAGAAATTCTCGATAGAAGATGTTTGCAGTCACAAACATTCCAAAGAATTCCAGTGCTCCGAAAAATAACATAAACCGATATGGTGCAGGTGTTCTCGATAGAAAATGTTTGAAATTTCAAACATTCAAGAGAGTCCCAGTGCATCCTAATAGACAAAATACCACTAAATTAATAATTCAAATTCATAATCTTTCTCTAATAACCAGTTTTTAAATAATTTAGAAAATTTGTTCAATGCATTTAATGATCAAATGTCGGAGGGAATAGCATTGTAGTACTTGGTGGCCAGGTGGTCATAAAATTTTTTGTAGTGAATTATTACTTCTTAATAAGTATGAACTTTAGGAAAGTGGAATTATATTAACCTTATTTTTAAAAAACTTATATCAAGCATTTATAGGCATACAGATGTTTTACCGGTAAAATTCTTCAATCTTGAAATAATGGCCAACTGCTAAACAGTCCAATTTTACCAAAAACAATTTTCAAAATATGTTTTTGGACCAGTAGGACAAGCTACAATGTATTAAAATAAATACCTCTCCAACATATACGAGTAATTCCATATTGAAGTTTAGAGTGGACCAAAGCGTAGTAAATTTTTAAAAGCAGTTGAATAGAGCAGTTTTTTTTTAAAACGTAAAAAGTATGCCCAGTAGTACATAATCATGAATTTTTTTAATGTAAGCTTTCAAATTCAAATTATTATCAAGCAAGATACCTAAATAGTAGTTTTCTACTATTTCTATAAAAAAAACAATTTGAGGAACAGATAAAATTAACTTGTGTAGCCCCAAGTTCACAATTTGGGCATACATATGATTGGCACTCAGCAGAATGAAAACTGAAAATTGTGTTATCAGATAAAATACTCTTCCTTTCATTGAGTTTGAATATCATTAGTTTGGTTTTATTACTTAATTTAAGCCTATGTTTGTTAAACCACCCCCTAATTAAGCATACATCTAATTCAATGGCTTTTTGTATCTTGTTAGCAAATACTGCATCATACGAAAGAGAATAGTCATCTGCAAAACCAGTCACCACTCCATAAAACAGTTGCTCAAACAGTGAGTTTATGTAAATTAAAAACAAAAGAGAACCTTGTGGAACACCAATGTTTATCAATTGAACGTCGCTAAAAAATTTTTTTTTTTTTTTTTCATCGAAGGAAGGAGGAAAGCATGAATGCTACTAACATGCCATCCCCTGGCAACCCATAGTTAGTTATGTGTTTTACCACAAAAAGCTCCTCCTCATATTCTGATACTAGTCCCCTTAGACCAACCATAAAATTTTCTTTAATGGAGATTGAAAGATATTTAACGCTCCCCGAATTTGGTGAAGCGCATTCTGCGCTAAATCAGAAGAAAAATTCCTCTTTAGCCTTCTAGGAGAATCCCGGATACTAAGGAGCCGAGGGGCCTCTAGGTTGACATGTTGCCCCAGACGATCCACGGTGACTAACCTAGTGGAAGCCACGACATTTTTCTCAAATAATATGGAAAATGGGTATCAGACGAACGTAATTTACACAGACTTTAACAAAGCCTTTGAAATCCTATCACATGACGTTATTATTTTAAAATTGAAACTCTTAGGATTCCCTGACAACTTCTTAGCCTGGATAAAGTCATATCTCTCCGGTAGCACTTACAGAGTCCTCTTTCCTTCAGCAATTTTTTCGCCGCTTTCGTCTAATTTTCGTGTACCCCAGGGTAGTCACTTAGGTCCACTGCTGTTCATAATTTCAGTTAATGATGTTGTTTCGATGTTAATGCACAGTATTAACATCGAAATTAATATATGCTGATGACATGAAAATTTTAAAAACAATAAGTTCTGCAAATGTCGCGATGTGACTTGAACGGGTGATGTTCAAGTAATAACATAAAAATCAATGTAAGCACATGTGCACTAATGTGCTACGCTAGGCAAAGGCGGCCATTTTTAACAAGCTATACTTTAAATGGCCAAGCTTTTAGTCGATTTTATTCAATTATGTACCTGGGTGTTTGTTTCGATAACAAGTAGTCACTCAAAAATCACTACAATCATATCACATGAATTAAACGCTAGTCAAAGGAAAACGCTACACGTGCCTTAAGTATGCTTCGCAAGTATGGTCACCCTATTACGATATACATATTAACAGGATTGAATCTATTTAAAATTTTTTTTTGAGGTTCACACTGCGCCTTCCTTATTTGGAAGACTCCATAATTCTTCCCCCTTATGAGCACAGACTCATATTAATTGCCTTACCCACAATAGACGAAAGACGTGATGTTGCGAATTTGTTATTCATTTTTCAGCTTATAAAAAATGACTTAATCTCTCCCGACATTTTAAATAAAATTGTGATTAACTCTAACCTTAGGTCTCGTTCCTCTGATCTTGTCATGGTTCCTTTTCATGGGATCAATTACGGGAAACATGAACCTGGAAATAATCCTTTTTTTATTTTAACAAATTCTTGTTTTATTTTTTCATTGTTTATATTCCTATTTAATGGAGTATTAATGCTAATAATTTTTATTTTATATAATTTTTAATTTTAACTTTTAAGTCAAAAATTTGTTCTGTCTAAAAAATATGTATATGTATACACATTCTTTAATTTTAAGTTATGTAAAATGTTTGAGCGAAACATAAATAAATAAATATAAAAGGTTTATTAGCGGAGAAGAAATATTTATTTCACAAGTCACATTTACGAAGAAGGTGCTCATTATGTTAACCATTATTTTGTCATCGATAACTGGTCAACCAATTGTTTGTAAGGGCTTGACTTGATTCATAAGTATCAGTATTGTAAATTACTTTCTTGTCCACAAACTCTCGAAGTTCATTTCTAATTCTTCAATATCCTTCGAAAAATGTTACTAGACACTAACATAAAATTCATGTCACCAACAATAATGGAATTTTTTTAGTTGGTTGTAATTTCATACATCTTGTTAATAAAATCAGATACAAGCATTTTATGTGATTTGTAAATACCAATAACATTCAACTTGTAATTAGCTAACTTTGTGACGTATGTTCGAAGGGTATACTAAATTTGTGTTACGGTTTGTAACGCTAAGAACTAACGGTCTTAGATATAGACTCAAATGTATGTTTTTGATCAGCGGCAAATTCTGAGTTGATTTAGCTTTGTCGGTCCGACCATCTGTCCGTTCGTCCGCCCGTCCTTACCAACGATAACTCAAAAACTAATTGAGCTAAGTTCACCAAATTTTCACAAATAATTTATTGTAGTAAGTGCCAGAACCCTATTTAAATTGGACATGATCGGCGTACCCGTTCGGGTAGCTGCCAGACAGCTTAAAAATTTATTCGGCTATATCTCAGAAACTATAGAAGCTATGGTATTGAAATTTCAAATTAAGAGAATATATTATTAGGGGCTCTATATCGTCTTATAAAAGTCGTTGAAATTACTTGGCTCCTTCTAGTACCTGCCATACAACTTCAGTAGTTATTTGGCTATATCTCCGAAGCTATAAAAGCTATGGTATTAAAATTTCAAACAAGCGAATATATTAGTAGGGCCGATGTGCTTGATAAAATTTCTTGGCTTTTTCTGGTAGCTGCCATACAACTTCAATAGTATTTTGGCACACACAGTATTTTGAAAAACACATGGTACTGAAATTTTGCATAAATTAATATGGTAATATGGCAACTTAAAGTCATAGTCCATCCCATAGTCAGTTATGGCATATTTATTCGCCCATAGGATAACAAATTCGTACGGGTATCAGAGAGTTTACAAGGTCAACTACATTTTTTTTCTCGTTTTTTATTTATTTTTTATTTATTTATTTATTTATTTTTATTTACGCAATTCAATTTTTACACAAAAACATATACTTAAAATTACTACAACTAAAAATCATCTACATATGTTATTGTATTACATATTATCTTAAAATTCAACTACACTAATTATATTATATTAATTTGATATCGTAATAATAAATATATGTGTAATTTTTTTTTTTTTTTTTTTTTCCTTCTTCACTCCTATAAGGAGTATAGGGCTAGTGCATGATATATATCATGCCCTAGTTTCTGTATTCATAGAGAATTAGCTAGGTAGGTAACTAGTCTACCGTAGTTTTTATTTATATTAAATATTGCAGTTTATTAATATTTACTGTTTATTTTTCTTAGTCTATAGTATCGAATATTATGAATATTTGAAAATTACTTGTATAATATTTATTAGTTTATTAGTTTTGCATATTAAGTTATATAATATTGAATATAATTTTTATATTGACCTGACCGGGGTTTGAACCCGAGGCCCTTCGGTTAAAGGGCCGCTGCCATAACCACTGCACCAATGGTCAGATATGTGTAATATTATACTACAATTACTCTATAAATACAATATCTAAAATAAAATTGCATAAATAATATACAGTAGTGACAAATGTACACTAGCGACGTATATTTATCTTATGTTAATAAATTTACTATAAATATAACTTAATATTGTATATTAATAAAATATATGCTAAATAAGCTTAAATTTAACAAAAATTTAAAAGAAAAAAAACAAAAAAAAAAAAATTCAACAAACCAAAAAATAAAAACAATTAATTTTGTTACTAATGACAAGAACTAAACGAATAAGTTGAGCAAAAAGTAATTTAATATAAGTTTTGAAATATTTTTTTGTAAAAATTATTATAATTGCAAAGAAAATATTTATTGGAGATGCGTTCCTTAAAAGAAGCTAAATTATTTCTTTCATTAATTCTATTAGTATGCATTTTCCGGTATTATTAGCATTGAAGGATGAAAAAGTTCACAGCAAGATTTAATACAAAAAAGAGAAGTACAAAAATAAAGTATTTCGTCTTCATCAATATCCGGTCTTATATTTACAACTGACAAACCATGGATACTAATGGATTTTACTTAATTTCTGTTGTAAACTACAGTAATGTCTGCAGTACATGCTTGATCACCCAGATAATTTCCCAAGTCCAACTCTAAAGGTAAAAAAAAGAATAAAAAAATAAAGAATAAAACATAAGGTGCAGAAATTCTCGATAGAAGATGTTTGCAGTCACAAACATTCCAAAGAATTCCAGTGCTCCGAAAGATAACATAAACCGATATGGTGCAGGTGTTCTCGATAGAAAATGTTTGAAATTTCAAACATTCAAGAGAGTCCCAGTGCATGCTAATAGACAAAATACCACTAAATTAATAATTCAAATTCATAATCTTTCTCTAATAACCAGTTTTTAAATAATTTAGAAAATTTGTTCAATGCATTTAATGATCAAATGTCGGAGGGAATAGCATTGTAGTACTTGGTGGCCAGGTGGTCATAAAATTTTTTGTAGTGAATTATTACTTCTTAATAAGTATGAACTTTAGGAAAGTGGAATTATATTAACCTTATTTTTAAAAAACTTATATCAAGCATTTATAGGCATACAGATGTTTTACCGGTAAAATTCTTCAATCTTGAAATAATGGCCAACTGCTAAACAGTCCAATTTTACCAAAAACAATTTTCAAAATATGTTTTTGGATCAGTAGGACAAGCTACAATGTATTAAAATAAATACCTCTCCAACATATACGAGTAATTCCATATTGAAGTTTAGAGTGGACCAAAGCGTAGTAAATTTTTAAAAGCAGTTGAATAGAGCAGTTTTTTTTTAAAACGTAAAAAGTATGCCCAGTAGTACATAATCATGAATTTTTTTAATGTAAGCTTTCAAATTCAAATTATTATCAAGCAAGATACCTAAATAGTAGTTTTCTACTATTTCTATAAAAAAAACAATTTGAGGAACAGATAAAATTAACTTGTGTAGCCCCAAGTTCACAATTTGGGCATACATATGATTGGCACTCAGCAGAATGAAAACTGAAAATTGTGTTATCAGATAAAATACTCTTCCTTTCATTGAGTTTGAATATCATTAGTTTGGTTTTATTACTTAATTTAAGCCTATGTTTGTTAAACCACCCCCTAATTAAGCATACATCTAATTCAATGGCTTTTTGTATCTTGTTAGCAAATACTGCATCATACGAAAGAGAATAGTCATCTGCAAAACCAGTCACCACTCCATAAAACAGTTGCTCAAACAGTGAGTTTATGTAAATTAAAAACAAAAGAGAACCTTGTGGAACACCAATGTTTATCAATTGAACGTCGCTAAAAAATTTTTTTTTTTTTTTTTCATCGAAGGAAGGAGGAAAGCATGAATGCTACTAACATGCCATCCCCTGGCAACCCATAGTTAGTTATGTGTTTTACCACAAAAAGCTCCTCCTCATATTCTGATACTAGTCCCCTTAGACCAACCATAAAATTTTCTTTAATGGAGATTGAAAGATATTTAACGCTCCCCGAATTTGGTGAAGCGCATTCTGCGCTAAATCAGAAGAAAAATTCCTCTTTAGCCTTCTAGGAGAATCCCGGATACTAAGGAGCCGAGGGGCCTCTAGGTTGACATGTTGCCCCAGACGATCCACGGTGACTAACCTAGTGGAAGCCACGACATTTTTCTCAAATAATATGGAAAATGGGTATCAGACGAACGTAATTTACACAGACTTTAACAAAGCCTTTGAAATCCTATCACATGACGTTATTATTTTAAAATTGAAACTCTTAGGATTCCCTGACAACTTCTTAGCCTGGATAAAGTCATATCTCTCCGGTAGCACTTACAGAGTCCTCTTTCCTTCAGCAATTTTTTCGCCGCTTTCGTCTAATTTTCGTGTACCCCAGGGTAGTCACTTAGGTCCACTGCTGTTCATAATTTCAGTTAATGATGTTGTTTCGATGTTAATGCACAGTATTAACATCGAAATTAATATATGCTGATGACATGAAAATTTTAAAAACAATAAGTTCTGCAAATGTCGCGATGTGACTTGAACGGGTGATGTTCAAGTAATAACATAAAAATCAATGTAAGCACATGTGCACTAATGTGCTACGCTAGGCAAAGGCGGCCATTTTTAACAAGCTATACTTTAAATGGCCAAGCTTTTAGTCGATTTTATTCAATTATGTACCTGGGTGTTTGTTTCGATAACAAGTAGTCACTCAAAAATCACTACAATCATATCACATGAATTAAACGCTAGTCAAAGGAAAACGCTACACGTGCCTTAAGTATGCTTCGCAAGTATGGTCACCCTATTACGATATACATATTAACAGGATTGAATCTATTTAAAATTTTTTTTTGAGGTTCACACTGCGCCTTCCTTATTTGGAAGACTCCATAATTCTTCCCCCTTATGAGCACAGACTCATATTAATTGCCTTACCCACAATAGACGAAAGACGTGATGTTGCGAATTTGTTATTCATTTTTCAGCTTATAAAAAATGACTTAATCTCTCCCGACATTTTAAATAAATTGTGATTAACTCTAACCTTAGGTCTCGTTCCTCTGATCTTGTCATGGTTCCTTTTCATGGGATCAATTACGGGAAACATGAACCTGGAAATAATCCTTTTTTTATTTTAACAAATTCTTGTTTTATTTTTTCATTGTTTATATTCATATTTAATGGAGTATTAATGCTAATAATTTTTATTTTATATAATTTTTAATTTTAATTTTTAAGTCAAAAATTTGTTCTGTCTAAAAAATATGTATATGTATACACATTCTTTAATTTTAAGTTATGTAAAATGTTTGAGCGAAACATAAATAAATAAATATAAAAGGTTTATTAGCGGAGAAGAAATATTTATTTCACAAGTCACATTTACGAAGAAGGTGCTCATTATGTTAACCATTATTTTGTCATCGATAACTGGTCAACCAATTGTTTGTAAGGGCTTGACTTGATTCATAAGTATCAGTATTGTAAATTACTTTCTTGTCCACAAACTCTCGAAGTTCATTTCTAATTCTTCAATATCCTTCGAAAAATGTTACTAGACACTAACATAAAATTCATGTCACCAACAATAATGGAATTTTTTTAGTTGGTTGTAATTTCATACATCTTGTTAATAAAATCAGATACAAGCATTTTATGTGATTTGTAAATACCAATAACATTCAACTTGTAATTAGCTAACTTTGTGACGTATGTTCGAAGGGTATACTAAATTTGTGTTACGGTTTGTAACGCTAAGAACTAACGGTCTTAGATATAGACTCAAATGTATGTTTTTGATCAGCGGCAAATTCTGAGTTGATTTAGCTTTGTCGGTCCGACCATCTGTCCGTTCGTCCGCCCGTCCTTACCAACGATAACTCAAAAACTAATTGAGCTAAGTTCACCAAATTTTCACAAATAATTTATTGTAGTAAGTGCCAGAACCCTATTTAAATTGGACATGATCGGCGTACCCGTTCGGGTAGCTGCCAGACAGCTTAAAAATTTATTCGGCTATATCTCAGAAACTATAGAAGCTATGGTATTGAAATTTCAAATTAAGAGAATATATTATTAGGGGCTCTATATCGTCTTATAAAAGTCGTTGAAATTACTTGGCTCCTTCTAGTACCTGCAATACAACTTCAGTAGTTATTTGGCTATATCTCCGAAGCTATAAAAGCTATGGTATTAAAATTTCAAACAAGCGAATATATTAGTAGGGCCGATGTGCTTGATAAAATTTCTTGGCTTTTTCTGGTAGCTGCCATACAACTTCAATAGTATTTTGGCACACACAGTATTTTGAAAAACACATGGTACTGAAATTTTGCATAAATTAATATGGTAATATGGCAACTTAAAGTCATAGTCCATCCCATAGTCAGTTATGGCATATTTATTCGCCCATAGGATAACAATTTCGTACGGGTATCAGAGAGTTTACAAGGTCAACTACATTTTTTTTCTCGTTTTTTATTTATTTTTTATTTATTTATTTATTTATTTTTATTTACGCAATTCAATTTTTACACAAAAACATATACTTAAAATTACTACAACTAAAAATCATCTACATATGTTATTGTATTACATATTATCTTGAAATTCAACTACACTAATTATATTATATTAATTTGATATCGTAATAATAAATATATGTGTAATTTTTTTTTTTTTCCTTCTTCACTCCTATAAGAAGTATAGGGCTAGTGAATGATATCTATCATGCCCTAGTTTCTGTATTCATAGAGAATTAGCTAGGTAGGTAACTAGCCTACCGTAGTTTTTATTTATATTAAATATTGCAGTTTATTAATATTTACTGTTTATTTTTCTTAGTCTATAGTATCGAATATTATGAATATTTGAAAATTACTTGTATAATATTTATTAGTTTATTAGTTTTGCATATTAAGTTATATAATATTGAATATAATTTTTATATTGACCTGACCGGGGTTTGAACCCGAGGCCCTTCGGTTAAAGGGCCGCTGCCATAACCACTGCACCAATGGTCAGATATGTGTAATATTATACTACAATTACTCCATAAATACAATATCTAAAATAAAATTGCATAAATAATATACAGTAGTGACAAATGTACACTAGCGACGTATATTTATCTTATGTTAATAAATTTACTATAAATATAACTTAATATTGTATATTAATAAAATATATGCTAAATAAGCTTAAATTTAACAAAAATTTAAAAGAAAAAAAACAAAAAAAAAAAATTCAACAAACCAAAAAATAAAAACAATTAATTTTGTTACTAATGACAAGAACTAAACGAATAAGTTGAGCAAAAAGTAATTTAATATAAGTTTTGAAATATTTTTTTGTAAAAATTATTATAATTGCAAAGAAAATATTTATTGGAGATGCGTTCCTTAAAAGAAGCTAAATTATTCCTTTCATTAATTCTATTAGTATGCATTTTCCGGTATTATTAGCATTGAAGGATGAAAAAGTTCACAGCAAGATTTAATACAAAAAAGAGAAGTACAAAAATAAAGTATTTCGTCTTCATCAATATCCGGTCTTATAATTACAACTGACAAACCATGGATACTAATGGATTTTACTTAATTTCTGTTGTAAACTACAGTAATGTCTGCAGTACATGCTTGATCACCCAGATAATTTCCCAAGTCCAACTCTAAAGGTAAAAAAAAGAATAAAAAAATAAAGAATAAAACATAAGGTGCAAAAATTCTCGATAGAAGATGTTTGCAGTCACAAACATTCCAAAGAATTCCAGTGCTCCGAAAGATAACATAAACCGATATGGTGCAGGTGTTCTCGATAGAAAATGTTTGAAATTTCAAACATTCAAGAGAGTCCCAGTGCATCCTAATAGACAAAATACCACTAAATTAATAATTCAAATTCATAATCTTTCTCTAATAACCAGTTTTTAAATAATTTAGAAAATTTGTTCAATGCATTTAATGATCAAATGTCGGAGGGAATAGCATTGTAATACTTGGTGGCCAGGTGGTCATAAAATTTTTTGTAGTGAATTATTACTTCTTAATAAGTATGAACTTTAGGAAAGTGGAATTATATTAACCTTATTTTTAAAAAACTTATATCAAGCATTTATAGGCATACAGATGTTTTACCGGTAAAATTCTTCAATCTTGAAATAATGGCCAACTGCTAAACAGTTCATTTTTACCAAAAACAATTTTCAAAATATGTTTTTGGACCAGTAGGACAAGCTACAATGTATTAAAATAAATACCTCTCCAACATATACGAGTAATTCCATATTGAAGTTTAGAGTGGACCAAAGCGTAGTAAATTTTTAAAAGCAGTTGAATAGAGCAGTTTTTTTTTAAAACGTAAAAAGTATGCCCAGTAGTACATAATCATGAATTTTTTTAATGTAAGCTTTCAAATTCAAATTATTATCAAGCAAGATACCTAAATAGTAGTTTTCTACTATTTCTATAAAAAAAACAATTTGAGGAACAGATAAAATTAACTTGTGTTCACAATTTGGGCATACATATGCTTGGCACTCAGCAGAATGAAAACTGAAAATTGTGTTATCAGATAGAATACTCTTCCTTTCATTGAGTTTGAATATCATTAGTTTGGTTTTATTACTTAATTTAAGCCTATGTTTGTTAAACCACCCCCTAATTAAGCATACATCTAATTCAATGGCTTTTTGTATCTTGTTAGCAGATACTGCATCATACGAAAGAGAATAGTCATCTGCAAAACCAGTCACCACTCCATAAAACGGTTGCTCAAACAGTGAGTTTATGTAAATTAAAAACAAAAGAGAACCTTGTGGAACACCAATGTTTATCAATTGAACGTCGCTAAAAAATTTTTTTTTTTTTTTCATCGAAGGAAGGAGGAAAGCATGAATGCTACTAACATGCCATCCCCTGGCAACCCATAGTTAGTTATGTGTTTTACCACAAAAAGCTCCTCCTCATATTCTGATACTAGTCCCCTTAGACCAACCATAAAATTTTCTTTAATGGAGATTGAAAGATATTTAACGCTCCCCGAATTTGGTGAAGCGCATTCTGCGCTAAATCAGAAGAAAAATTCCTCTTTAGCCTTCTAGGAGAATCCCGGATACTAAGGAGCCGAGGGGCCTCTAGGTTGACATGTTGCCCCAGACGACCTCTATATCTCACCGCCCTTTCTTTAATTTCGTCAACCACACATGGAATCCCTAGATCCCTATGCAAATCTCCGCTTCGCACAAACCAAAGGCTATCCACCATATTCCCCACAATCCTATTCTGGAACGTTTGTATTCGCTGATCTGTTTGGCACATCCCCACAACTGGATACCATACAACCAAACCGGTTTAACAATTTGGTTATAAAGCGGGATCTTATTCTGTATCGGCAATCTTGACTTGCGACCCAGAAGCCAATACATTTCTCTATATTTTAATCCTAATTCTGCCTTTTTTTTTAATATGTTCTTTCCATTTTAGTTTAACATCCAGTGTCATTCCTAGATATTTTGCGGCATTTTCCTGCGCAACATTTACCCCATTTAAATTAACACGTGGGAGGTTCACAAGATCTTTATTTGTAAAATTTACTTGTGCAGACTTAGTTTCATTAACTTTTATTTTCAATTGCTTGGTCCAAGCATCAAAACTATTGCTTGCCTGTCAATATTTGATGCTACTACCATAATTGCATTATCGTCAGCATATGTAGCCCCAATTGTGTTTTCTATTTGAGGGACATCTATTGTAAAGAGTAGATATTGTATTTGACCCAAAATACTGCCCTGAGGCACACCTGCTCTTATTTCTCTAAGTGTGGAATAGTCCCCCTCCTGTTTGACTCTAAATAATCTGTTGGTTAAATATCTACATATTGCTTTGGTAATATTTTTTCTAACTTTTATATCAATCCTTCGTGCCAAATCTTGTCAAAAGCCTGTGCCGCGTCTACAAAAATTGCTGCAAAAATTTGCTTTTCCTCTACGGCTTGTTCAATAATATTTGTTATTCTATGAATTTGATCAGTAGTTGAATATCCTACTCTAAACCCAAATTGTTGGTTCGGAATTAATGAACTCTCCTCAATTATTGGTCCCATTCTTTTCAGTAATAACTTCTCAAAAAGCTTCGACAAAATTGGTAGCAGTGATATTGGTCTATAAGACTTGGCCTCACTTAAAGCTTTACCAGGTTTTAGTGCCATTATAACTCCTGCCACCTTCCAAGCATTAGGTACATATTTTAACCTTAATGCAGAATTCATTAAAAAAGTAAACATTGTTATACCCATTAATTGCCTCTGAGATACTGAAGCAATTTCAGTATCTCAGAGGCAATTAAATCATAACCTGGTTCTCTCCTTGACTCTAAACTTTTTATTTCTTCCGCTATTTCTCTTTGTGCAAATGGAGCGATAACGTTTTCTGCTCTCACGTTTCCTATTGCAGTATTTACGTTTAAGTGTATGTCATTTGGCCTAAAAATTTGTACAAGATGATCTGCAAATATTTCAGCCGTATTCTTATTTTCTATTGCACATTTGTCAGTCGTTCCGCTAATAGGGGGGACATTAAAATTGGGCTTTTAATGTTTTTTGCAGCCCTCCTTAAGGAATAGTTACTTTCTTATTCGGCTGGCAAATTTTTAATGTAATTATCAAATGAATCTTCTTTGATTTTTCTTATTTTTCTTTTTAGATTCTGATTGAGTGCAGTTTTATCTGCCGGATCTCGTGAGTTTTGCCATCTCTTCTCTTTTTGCTTATCATATTCATTTTGCTTATCATACTGTTTTGTATTATACCATGCAGCGCTTTGTATGATTTTATTAAAATTCTCTACCTCAGAATCCAAATTATCTGGGGTTCGTACTTTAATTCTTAAGTTTATTTTATTCTTTATCTCTGCTTTAAAAATAGTCCAGTCAGTGGATTTATTAATCAACATGGGCTTATTTTGTTCCTTAGTAACTGTCTCAGTTAAGTTTAATATAACTGCAGAATGATCCGAATCCAAATCATAGTTATCTTCTAAACTAATGAAATTTGGCGAGATTTTCTTGCCAATAAAGAAGTCCAGCAGATCTGGTATCGTATTTCTATCACTTGGCCAATATGTTGGTCTGCCAATGGATTGGCAGTAACAACCAATCTCGTTAATAGCTTTTCTTAGCTCTCTACCTCTTGTTGAGGAGAATCTAGAAGCCCAGTCAATATGTTTGGCATTATAGTCACCTCCAAGAATAAACCTTTCTTTAAGGAGATTCAGGAGATCTTTGAATGAACCGGAATAACACGTCCCGGACGACAGTAAAGTACACCAACATCGAAATTTTGTTTATAAGACTCTATTCGTACAGCAACTAATTGGCTATCGTCTCATTCTACTTTACTTATTTCATTATGTCGCTAAAAATACCATCAATTTTTACTTTTTGCACTCTATCTGATAGATAAAAAGCAAGAAAATCTAACATGAAATCTCTGAAGCCAACTTTTTCCAATTTTTTTAAAAGTATATTGTGATCTATAGAATCGAAAGCTTTTTTAATATCTATAAAAAGTGCCACTGTGTGGCGATTACTATTTAGACTAGAGTAAAGTTCGGAACATAATTTTAGAACTGCATCCTCAGTGCACTTCCCCCTTAAAAAGCCGAATTGTTTATTATCGAAGAAATCTATATATGTAAGAAAATCTAGCATGCTTTCCTTTATTAATTTTGCAAATACCTTACTTAAGCCAGATAACAAGGAAATAGGTCTATAATTAGATTAGGTAACCCCTCGAACCCTTTTTAAGGAGGGGTATTACTTCGGCACTCTTGAGAGCAGAAGGGAAGCTACTACTGTATACTGCCAAATTAAATATATAGCAGAGAACCTGACTAATTAAAGGCTCAATCTTTTTAAGTAGTAAATTGGAAATGCCATCACTATTGCATGAATTCTTGTTGTTTAAAGTCATAATACACTTACATAGCTCTTCAGACAAAATATCTACAAAACCAAATGTATTAAAATGCATATTACTACCCAAAAACTCATTAGACATATTACAGCTACATTTACCTATAACTTCATTAAAAATTCCTGCTGGCTCAACAAAGTAATTATTAAATTCGTTGGCTATTTGTTTTTTATTAACTACATTTTGCTTATTAATCACAATTTCATTAATTTGAACATATGCAGAGTCTTTATTGAGAATATTATTCACTACCTTCCATTTCATTTTAGAGTTACCACTGTGTTTAGATAAGTCGGAAGAATAATTAATGTCTCTCTATGCTTTTACCTCAATTCTAATTTCCTTATTTAAATCTTTAAAATATACCTTTAACTCGCTATCATGTGAATTTTTTCTACATTTCAAACCAATTTTTGTTTTTATATCTTATTTTATTTAATAGTTCGTTAGTCATCCATGGTTTAATTTTTTTTTTTTAGCTACCCTTTTTGATAACACCACAGAACACTATGTGAATTTAGATTTGAAATGAAATCGTTATAAACCATTGAGGGATCAGAATTATTGAAAACTCCCTCCCAATTTTCGTTTTGTAACGAATAATTTAACATAGTATAATTAATGACTCTATTTACACTCCTAAGTTCCTGATTTTAAAAATTTTTTAACGAAGTTAATCCTAAATAATTTAACGTGATCATATTATGATCAGTTGTACCTAAATTTCAATAATGGAGTTTATACACACAGAATATTATAAAGTTTATATTTTCGATTGTACATGAAATTTTGACAATATCAGCTGTGTCTGAATGAATACAAATACACGTGCTCAATAATTTAGTATGTGTATACACAGCAACACCACCTGCTGCATAACCATCATTACAATTACAGTGTAAGTTATAGCCGCCTATATTATAATCACTTTGTTCATCACCATAAATTCAAATTTTGGTTGGAACAATTATTAAAGGTAAATCATTCAGCGATTCTAAGTGACTAAGGAACGTATCAAAATTTTCTCTTAAACTACTTTTTTTTTGATGCAAAATTATAAATTTTTTTGGAGATAGATTGGTTGAAGAGAAGGACATTGATTAATGACAAAATTAAAAATTAAACAAAAAACAAAAATTTACATTTTTTATCCAAACAAATTTCAATAAATTCTGCTTTCTTAAATCTCTAGCAGTTTTAAAAATTATCCGTTTTTTTATTAGGTAAACTATAATTAATAAATATGTACATTATTACCTTGATATTGTACTTTTTGTTTGAGCTCTTTTTTTATCTTTAGGACGTCCGATTTAATTTCACTCGAAGAAAAATTGATTCTCATTATATACGTTGATCTGTTTTTTTTTTCATTATCTTTTCCTCGGATTTTCCACGAACTACAATTGACAATATGGCTTTTTAACGAAATATAGGACATTGATTAATGACAAAATTAAAAATTAAACAAAAAACAAAAATTTACATTTTTTATCCAAACAAATTTCAATAAATTCTGCTTTCTTAAATCTCTAGCAGTTTTAAAAATTATCCGTTTTTTTATTAGGTAAACTATAATTAATAAATATGTACATTATTACCTTGATATTGTACTTTTTGTTTGAGCTCTTTTTTTATCTTTAGGACGTCCGATTTAATTTCACTCGAAGAAAAATTGATTCTCATTATATACGTTGATCTGTTTTTTTTTTCATTATCTTTTCCTCGGATTTTCCACGAACTACAATTGACAATATGGCTTTTTAACGAAATACCAAGGCTTTTGTTTAATATTTCGACTGCTGTGTGATCAAGATTCTCCAGATCAGGAATATTCACTAAATCTAGAGAATTTTCCAGGGTGCATTGCTCCATATCATCTACTTTATTCAGCACAGAATTTTCTTTTTCTAAAGTTAACAATTTTTCCACACAAGATTCATGAATACGCTCTATTCTCTTCATCATCTCATACAGCATCTCGAGATTATGTTTCACAAAGCCTGGTAATAGGCCTTTTAACGAGGAAGAAGCTCTAGTTGTGCTGCATTTTTCGCAATCAAATGAACCTTTAGGAGTACCAGCAGCCAGACAAAAAGCATAACATTTATTTTTACACGATTTACAATCACCGGATTTTTGCTGACGATCAATTTTTTGGTGACATTTAACGCACTCCATTTTTTGAAATTAGTTGTTTATTTGCTTTTGTTTTAAAAATATAAATTTTCAATTGATTCAATGTAATAAAGTTATTTTTTATTGCGAAAGAAAGTTTTTTTTATTTACTTAATTTATTTTATTTATTTGTTTTTTCTTTTTTTTTACTTTAATTATTTCACTCCCTTTTTAAAGCTTTGTTTTTTATGAATTTTTTTTTTTTGCTTTCACCAAATTTTTGTTATGTTCTTCCTTAATTTATAAAATTGGGTCAAACCAATGGTTTGTATTGTAGCACTTTTCCCTTCAACAAATGAAAATACTACTTTTAAATACAGTCTATGTCATAAACTTATCATAAACGAAACTATTTCTAGGATTGCATATATTTAGGATGAATGATTTATGCAGTCTTTTAAATAAAGCGAAAATTAATATAAAGAGAGGTTCACATAATGCTCGATTTTAAAGTTTAATTGTGTGAGTTAAGAAAAATAATTATATTTTTTAATGTCATGGAGTTTACCGTTAGCTTTTTGCGTTTATAGAAATTTTAAAAATCTTGGTGTTTCGGAAATATAAGGTGTCAAAAATTCAAATTTTACAAATTTCAATAGGCGATAACTTGAGAGGGGGTGGGCATGGAGAAAAATTTTCTTCTGACGAAATAAAGCATTTATTAGTGTCTAAAAGCCCCTAAAATTTCAACCTTGTACAGACTGGGGTCTAGAAGAAAAACAATATCAAAAATTTGGAAAAAACGGACTTTAGATAACGGTAAATTTGAACGGCCATTTTGTCACTCTAAAGTTTAACAGTAGTATACCAAGCTAGGGGAAGCAAGCCACTGCCTTTCTGCGTTTGCAAAATTTCAAAAATGCTTATGGTTTCACTGCACTAAATAATTAAAAAATGGCATTTTTAGGGTTTTGGGGGTGAATAACTTCTAGAGGGGGGGAGATAGGTAAAAATTTTGTTCTACGGAAATAAGTTTCTAGTAAAGATCTATGTACGTTTTAAATTTCAGCTTTCTATCTTCAAGGGTGTAGAAGTTTTGTAAACAAAAAAGTGTCCCCGGACGGACGGGCGGACGGACTGACGGACGGACGGATGGACGGACAGAGTGAAACTAAACAAAGACTCTTTTTTTTCAAAAAATTTTTGGAAAAGTGCTAACTGAGCTCAATATTTTCATAAATCACCACCCCACCACACGGTTCCTGTCTATTTGAAAAATATGAAACATATTCATGAATGTTGAAAAACTGATGTTCGCTCTTAATAAGACATATTTCAGTCAGGAAAAATATATGGATATCAAAATTATAACAATAAATTAAACTTATTTCGAAGGCTTTCAATATAATGTCTGTTCTGTAAAAGAAAGTTTTTAAAAATTTTAAAAACTTTATAAAGTTTTTGTTTGTAAAGCGTCTGGGATAATACTTTTTGAACAAAAATGACAGAAAATGATGAAATTCTCATTTTCTCAAAGTTTAAAGTTTTTTTCAAGTTTTGTTAAGTAAAATTTAGTGTTTTAAAAACTTTTAAAATCTTACAGCTGTCGAAACATACGTTTTTCTTGGTTATGTCAAAAGCTTTTATTTTTGAAAAACAAATTTTTCATTAATAATTACTTTTTTTTCAAAACTTTTCCAAAAAACTTTATAAAGTTTTTAAAAGTTTTTTCAGGTTTTCCGTCTGGTTTATATTTTTTTAAGTGAGAATTTCTTTTCTTTTGTCGAGAACTTTCGTCATTGTTTCTCCTTTTAAAGTTCTTTCAAGTTTTATCCCAGGCGGTCTGTCTGGGATATATATATTTAATGTATATGATATTCAAGGAATTGGTTCCCAGTGCGTTGTCCACTATAAACCACTTTTTCCACTGCTTTCAATAAAAAAGGGGTAAGGCTAACGGGACGAAAAGATTTTGGGGGGTTGCTTGGCCACCCTCTGTGCCTGGGGGATGTAGCTCGCTCGAAAAAGGGCTTGAACGAAAACACAGCCCACCTAATCCTGTGCATTGTGAAAACCGTATGACATTGTTGCCAGTCATCTCTCTTGGGCCAAGATGTCCCTGGTTCAATGACCGCATCCGAGTAATTGAACCGAAAAACTTCCGAGCCAGGAAGTTGAGGCTATCAGCCCCAACGTCGGCTTTCCGTTCTCGATCGTGGAGCCATCAGGCCCAGCCCACTGGCATACTTCTTAAAAAGCACCCTGTAAAGACGCGCATTGCTGGGAGTTCATCTATGCCCTTGCAGAACGCCCTCCATGAGCTTCCTTATTTCCTTTTGTATATTATGAGTGAGTCTTGTTTCTTAGTAACTGTCTCAGTTAAGTTTAATATAACTGCAGAATGATCCGAATCCAAATCATAGTTATCTTCTAAACTAATGAAATTTGGCGAGATTTTCTTGACAATAAAGAAGTCCAGCAGATCTGGTATCGTATTTCTATCACTTGGCCAATATGTTGGTCTGCCAATGGATTGGCAGTAACAACCAATCTCGTTAATAGCTTTTCTTAGCTCTCTACCTCTTGTTGAGGAGAATCTAGAAGCCCAGTCAATATGTTTGGCATTATAGTCACCTCCAAGAATAAACCTTTCTTTAAGGAGGTTCAGGAGATCTTTGAATAAACCGGAATAACACGTCCCGGACGACAGTAAAGTACACCAACATCGAAATTTTGTTTATAAGACTCTATTCGTACAGCAACTAATTGGCTATCGTCTCATTCTACTTTACTTATTTCATTATGTCGCTAAAAATACCATCAATTTTTACTTTTTGCACTCTATCTGATAGATAAGAAACAAGAAAATCTAACATGAAATCTCTGAAGCCAACTTTTTCCAATTTTTTTAAAAGTATATTGTGATCTATAGAATCGAAAGCTTTTTTAATATCTATAAAAAGTGCCACTGTGTGGTGATTTACTAGAGTAAAGTTCGGAACATAATTTTAGAACTGCATCCTCAGTGCACTTCCCCCTTAAAAAGCCGAATTGTTTATTATCGAAGAAATCTATATATGTAAGAAAATCTAGCATGCTTTCCTTTATTAATTTTGCAAATACCTTACTTAAGCCAGATAACAAGGAAATAGGTCTATAATTAGATTAGGTAACTCCTCGAACCCTTTTTAAGGAGGGGTATTACTTCGGCACTCTTGAGAGCAGAAGGGAAGCTACTACTGTATACTGCCAAATTAAATATATAGCAGAGAACCTGACTAATTAAAGGCTCAATCTTTTTAAGTAGTAAATTGGAAATGCCATCACTATTGAATGAATTCTTGTTGTTTAAAGTCATAATACACTTACATAGCTCTTCAGACAAAACAAAAGCTCTTCAGACAAAAGCTCTTCAGATCTACAAAACCAAATGTATTAAAATGCATATTACTACCCAAAAACTCATTAGACATATTACAGCTACATTTACCTATAACTTCATTAAAAATTCCTGCTGGCTCAACAAAGTAATTATTAAATTCGTTGGCTATTTGTTTTTTATTAACTACATTTTGCTTATTAATCACAATTTCATTAATTTGAACATATGCAGAGTCTTTATTGAGAATATTATTCACTACCTTCCATTTCATTTTAGAGTTACCACTGTGTTTAGATAAGTCGGAAGAATAATTAATGTCTCTCTATGCTTTTACCTCAATTCTAATTTCCTTATTTAAATCTTTAAAATATACCTTTAACTCGCTATCATGTGAATTTTTTCTACATTTCAAACCAATTTTTGTTTTTATATCTTATTTTATTTAATAGTTCGTTAGTCATCCATGGTTTAATTTTTTTTTTTTAGCTACCCTTTTTGATAACACCACAGAACACTATGTGAATTTAGATTTGAAATGAAATCGTTATAAACCATTGAGGGATCAGAATTATTGAAAACTCCCTCCCAATTTTCGTTTTGTAACGAATAATTTAACATAGTATAATTAATGACTCTATTTACACTCCTAAGTTCCTGATTTTAAAAATTTTTTAACGAAGTTAATCCTAAATAATTTAACGTGATCATATTATGATCAGTTGTACCTAAATTTCAATAATGGAGTTTATACACACAGAATATTATAAAGTTTATATTTTCGATTGTACGTGAAATTTTGACAATATCAGCTGTGTCCGAATGAATAGAAATACACGTGCTCAATAATTTAGTATGTGTATACACAGCAACACCACCTGCTGCATAACCATCATTACAATTACAGTGTAAGTTATAGCCGCCTATATTATAATCACTTTGTTCATCACCATAAATTCAAATTTTGGTTGGAACAATTATTAAAGGTAAATCATTCAGCGATTCTAAGTGACTAAGGAACGTATCAAAATTTTCTCTTAAACTACTTTTTTTTTGATGCAAAATTATAAATTTTTTTGGAGATAGATTGGTTGAAGAGAAGGACATTGATTAATGACAAAATTAAAAATTAAACAAAAAACAAAAATTTACATTTTTTATCCAAACAAATTTCAATAAATTCTGCTTTCTTAAATCTCTAGCAGTTTTAAAAATTATCCGTTTTTTATTAGGTAAACTATAATTAATAAATATGTACATTATTACCTTGATATTGTACTTTTTGTTTGAGCTCTTTTTTTATCTTTAGGACGTTCGATTTAATTTCACTCGAAGAAAAATTGATTCTCATTATATTCGTTGATCTGTTTTTTTTTCATTATCTTTTCCTCGGATTTTCCACGAAGTACAATTGACAATATCCTGGCTTTTTAATGAAATATCAAGGCTTTTGTTTAATATTTCGACTGCTGTGTGGACCATATCACGATTCTCCAGATCAAGATTATTCACTAAATCTAGAGAATTTTCCAGGGTGCATTGCTCCATATCATCTACTTTATTCAGCATAGAATTTTCTTTTTCTAAAGTTAACAATTTTTCCACACAAGATTCATGAATACGCTCTATTCTCTTCATCATCTCATACAGCATCTCGAGATTAAGTTTCACAAAGCCTGGTAATAGGCCTTTTAACGAGGAAGAAGCTCTAGGTGTGCTGCATTTTTCGCAATCAAATGAACCTTTAGGAGTACCAGCAGCCAGACAAAAAGCATAACATTTATTTTTACACGATTTACAATCACCGGATTTTTGCTGACGATCAATTTTTTGGTCACATTTAACACACTCCATTTTTTGAAATTAGTTGTTTATTTGCTTTTGTTTTAAAAATATAAATTTTCAATTGATTCAATGTAATAAAGTTATTTTTTATTGCGAAAGAAAGTTTTTTTTATTTACTTAATTTATTTTATTTATTTGTTTTTTCTTTTTTTTCACTTTAATTATTTCAATCCCTTTTTAAAGCTTTGTTTTTTATGAATTTTTTTTTTTTGCTTTCACCAAATTTTTGTTATGTTCTTCCTTAATTTATAAAATTGGGTCAAACCAATGGTTTGTATTGTAGCACTTTTCCCTTCAACAAATGAAAATACTGCTTTTAAATACAGTCTATGTCATAAACTTATCATAAACGAAACTATTTCTAGGATTGCATATATTTAGGATGAACGATTTATGCAGTCTTTTAAATAAAGCGAAAATTAATATAAAGAGAGGTTCACATAATGCTCGATTTTAAAGTTTAATTGTGTGAGTTAAGAAAAATAATTATATTTTTTAATGTCATGGAGTTTACCGTTAGCTTTTTGCGTTTATAGAAATTTTAAAAATCTTGCCGTTTCGGAAATATAAGATATCAAAAATTCAAATTTTACAAATTTCAAGAGGCGATAACTTGAGAGGGGGTGGGCATGGAAAAAAATTTTCTTCTGACGAAATAAAGCATTTATTAGTGTCTAAAAGCCCCTAAAATTTCAACCTTGTACAGACTGGGGTCTAGAAGAAAAACAATATCAAAAATTTGGAAAAAACAGACTTTAGATAACGGTAAATTTGAACGGCCATTTTGTCTCTCTAAAGTTTAACAGTAGTATACCAAGCTAGGGGAAGGAAACCACTGCCTTTCTGCGTTTGCAAAATTTCAAAAATGCTTATGGTTTCACTGCACTAAATAATTAAATAATGGCATTTTTAGGGTTTTGGGGGGGAATAACTTCTAGAGGGGGAGAGATAGGTAAAAATTTTGTTCTACGGAAATAAGTTTCTAGTAAAGATCTATGTACGTTTTAAATTTCAGCTTTCTATCTTCAAGGGTGTAGAAGTTTTGTAAACAAAAAAGTGTCCCCGGACGGACGGGCGGACGGACTGACGGACGGACGGATGGACGGACAGAGTGAAACTAATAAACACTTTTTTTCAAAAAATTTTTGGAAAAGTGCTAAAAAGCTGAACTCAATATTTTCATAAATCACCACCCTACCACACGGTGCCTGTCTATTTGAAAATATGAAACATATTCATGAATGTTGAAAAACTGATGTTCGCTCTTAATAAGACATATTTCAGTCAGGAAAAATATATGGATATCAAAATTATAACAATAAACTAAACTTATTTCGAAGGCTTTCAATATAATGTCTGTTCGGTAAAAGAAAGTTTTTAAAAATTTTAAAAACTTTATAAAGTTTTTGTTTGTAAAGCGTCTGGGATAATACTTTTTGAACAAAAATGACAGAAAATGATGAAATTCTCATTTTCTCAAAGTTTAAAGTTTTTTTCAAGTTTTGTTAAGTAAAATTTAGTGTTTTAAAAACTTTTAAAATCTTACAGCTGTCGAAACATACGTTTTTCTTGGTTATGTCAAAAGCTTTTATTTTTGAAAAACAAATTTTTCATTAATAATTACTTTTTTTTTAAAACTTTTCCAAAAAACTTTATAAAGTTTTTAAAAGTTTTTTCAGGTATTCCGTCTGGTTTATATTTTTTTAAGTGAGAATTTCTTTTCTTTTGTCGAGAACTTTCGTCATTGTTTCTCCTTTTAAAGTTCTTTCAAGTTTTATCCCAGGCGGTCTGTCTGGGATATATATATTTAATGTATATGATATTCAAGGAATTGGTTCCCAGTGCGTTGTCCACTATAAACCACTTTTTCCACTGCTTTCAATAAAAAAGGGGTAAGGCTAACGGGACGAAAAGATTTTGGGGGGTTGCTTGGCCACCCTCTGTGCCTGGGGGATATAGCTGGCTCGAAAAAGGGCTTGAACGAAAACACAGCCCACCTAATCCTGTGCATTGTGAAAACCGTATGACATCGTTGCCAGTCATCTCTCTTGGGCCAAGATGTCCCTGGTTCAATGACCGCATCCGAGTAATTGAACCGAAAAACTTCCGAGCTAGGAAGTTGAGGCTATCAGCCCCAACGTTGGCTTTCCGTTCTCGATCGTGGAGCCATCAGGCCCAGCCCGCTGGCATACTTCTTAAAAAGCACCCTGTAAAGACGCGCATTGCTGGGAGTTCATCTACGCCCTTGCAGAACGCCCTCCATGAGCTTCCTTATTTCCTTTTGTATATTATGAATGAGTCTTTATACTCCCCCCACGAACCCGACGCCTTGGCCTTATTGAAAAGCTTCCTGGTGGTCTGTCTAAGCCTTGAAAGCTACCCATTCCACCACGGGCACTTCCTATTGCTCTAAAAATTTGTAGGTATAAAGAAATGGGGGAAATTACTTGTGTCAAGGAAATTTATTGATATTTTTAGCCTTACCGACATGAATTAGCCATGTCCGCACGGTAACTCAAAAACGAATAATACTATCGACACCAAGCTTTCACAAGTTTTTTCTTTTCTATCAAGGGCGACTGCTAGTGTAATTGGCTAAATCAGAAGTTCCCAGAAGTTGGGAGCTTTTGTCGTGCTTTTTAATTTTTCATAGACCCCCTGCTGCTTTCTTTGATAGATTTAAATTTCTAAGAGTAGCAAGGTACACGTCTGATGTGAGAAAGTTAAATAAAAAACTTATTTAATTACTAGCATAATTTTTAAGTAATTTTTTCTGATTTTCTTATGCTGCTATTCACATATATTTTAAAAAATTAAATAATTCAAAACTTTTAGCAAGCCACTGCCTTTCTGCGTTTGCAAAATTTCAAAAATGCTTATGGTGTCATTGCAACAAATAATTGCAATGAAAACCTAGAAAAGGCCTAAAAAGGCCATTTTTAGGGTTTTGGGGGGGTATAACTTCTAGAGAGGGGGAAATAGGTAAAAATTTTGTTCTACGGAAATAGTATCTAGTAAAGATCTATCTACGTACAAAATTTCAGCTTTCTATCTTCAAGGATGTAGAAGTTTTGTAAACAGACACACGGACAGACGGACGGACGGACGGACGGAGGGACAGAGTGAAACTAATAAGCACTTTTTTTCAAAAATTTTTTAGAAAAGTGCTAAAAATTAGACTAGGTAATAAGTCGTTTCAAAATATAAAAAATTGCATCCATATACCAATAGTAATCAATCAATAAGTAATAATTTGAAATGAAGATGAGCTTAAATTTTACGAAGTTCTTGCAGTTCTGTGTGTCATGTAGTTTTACTCTAACACCTATACCATTTGTTTGAATACATTAACGCTCTGCAAAAATATATTCTTATTGAAGTAAAATACTTGTCTTATGTGCGTTATATTCTATAATATATTATCATATTATATAAGCGTAAAAACCAAACCAAAGCGGTGAACGATAATGGTGGACGATTTCCATTGTTGGCCAATAAGTACAACGATAGAAACAGATGAAGTCAAAAAAGCGGGCAGCGGTAAAACACGATTTTAGACTATTTCAACACCAAAGGTAAACTAAGCGGCAGTAATATTGCTTTATTCTTGAGCTTATTGAATTGAGAATATATATTTTTTTCGTTTTCTTTTTGTCTTTTTCTGCATGTTGTTTTTTTCTGTTTGTGTTATTTATCCTGCAAGCGTTTGAGATCTTACTTGGGTTAATATAAATAAAGAAGAAAAAGAAGAAATTCATATTTATACCGGCACAAATGTATGTTCGAAGGGTATACTAAATTTGCGCTTGTAACGTTGAGATAATGGTCTGAGATATAAACTCAAGTAGATGTTTTTTATCAGCGTCGAATTCTCACTCGATTTAGCTTTGTCTGTCCGTTCGTCCCAAACGATAACTCAAAAACTAATTGAGCTATGCCAGTGATTCCCAAAGTGGTCTATATATACCCCCAGGGGTCCATGAAGATGGGGGTAAACCAAATGAAAAATAAATATGTGATAATATTGATCTAAAAAGCAAGTAATATGCATAAGATTGAATTTATTTTTTTGTTTTGTTTCGTTCATGTAAGAATTGCTTTACATTTATTTAAATTTAACAGCTAAATTAATTAAATTTAAATAATTTAGAATTAAAACTGAGAATTCTGTTTTTTGGAAAGAAGTCCGAAAAATATTTATTGTACAGAAATTATTATATTAAAGTTAAGGAAATGCAAAATTATAGTTTTCTTTGAATATAATAAAGCTTTAGTTGGAATTTATGCACATTAGTATATTTATTTTTTGCTTAACAATTCTTAAATTTTAAATTTTATGTAAAAAAAAAAAATGATATTATAGGGTTAAAAAATGTGCTTAAAAATTTTTTAAATTTTAATTATTTTTAGTTGGCGTTGCTTTTTTTCGAAGTACAATATCAATTTTTATCAATAAAATTTTAATGCCAGCAATTTTTTGATTTACAATCATGGCAAAAAATTATTTTAATTTCCCATTTTTATAATTTTATAATATTAAATTTTTGAATGCAAATATTTATCGACCGTATATCATATACGTAAACCTACGTATATTTGGTCTCATTTTTGTTAAAAAAATTATTGAAAGCGGATTAGATATATTTTTTATAAAGTTCGAAGTAAGACCGATATACATATTTATTTTACAATGTATTGCTTTCTCTTTCTAGTAACACTATTATAAATGGGAGCTTATCTCTCATTATAAGAATTAATAACTCTAGTAATGGCGCTCGTTTGTTCTTATAAAGATCCCATTAGGGTCTTTTAGTGTTTTACAAGATTGAAATTATAAAAGTAATATTTTTAAAGAATTCTTAATATAGCTCTACAAGAGTGTTATGAGATAAAAATTGTTACTTGGGATATTAAATAAAAAAATATGAATTTAGTTAAATAAGTTTTTTACTCAACCTTCTCACATCATAGGTATACCTTGTTCCTGTTAGAAATTTAAATCTATCAAAAAAAGTCTATCTTACTAGTCTACAGGGGGTCTATCAAAAATTAAAAAACAAGGGGTCTACGCGAGAAAAAAAGTTTGAGAACCTCTCAGCTAAGTTCATCAAATTTTCACACATAATTTATTATGGTAAATGCCTGCACCTTATTTAAATTTGTTATAGTCGCAGTACTGATTCGGATACCTGCCGTACAGATTAAAAATTTATTTGGCTATATCTCAGAAGCTATAAAAGCTGTGGTATTGAAATTTCAGGCAAACAAATATATTAGTAGGGCCAATGAAATTGCTCGGCTCCTTCTGGTGTCTGCCACAACACTTCAATAGTAGTTTGGTCATATTTTAGAAAATGTTGAAAAGTATTAAAATGTTGTACACAATTTTGCATAAATTAGTATGGAAATATGGCAACTTAAATTCATAGACTGTCCCATAACATATTCGATAACATTGCAAATAGGATAAAAATTCGTATGGGTATCACAGAGTTGACATTGTCAACCCTATTTTTTCTCGTTTTTTATTAAATTTATTACGTTTAATTAATTTAATAACTAAATTAATTAAACTTAATAAATTTAACTTAAATAATCTCATTATTAAATTTAAATAAAAGTAAAATTATTCTTACATGAACGAAACTAAACAACCAATAAATTAAACTTAAATAAAAATAAAGTAATTCTCGCATGAGCAAAACTAAATTTAAAATAAATTCAACCTTATACATATCACTTGCCCTGGCAACCTGCTACACTACTCAAAAAAGTTATTTTTAATATTTCAAAAACCAATAGAGAGATTGATATCAAATTTTGTAAGACTATTGGTAAATTCTTACGAATACTCTACTGCGTTTTTACTTCAGTCAAAGCTTAAATTCTTAAACGTTTAAAAAAGTCAATTAAGCGTCAAAATTGTAAATTTTTTTTTTACATGCAGACAGTCTGGCGAAGTAATTCTAAATATAATATAAAAAATATTTTTTTTCTTAATTTTTAATTATTTTAAATCTAAAAACAATTTTTGTTTTGTTTTGACGTTTACGGATGATCAAAATTCAAAGTCAATTACGGGTAAAAAGTTTACTACATTTCTGTCCGTAAAAGTTTTATACGTCAGACAGTTTGCAGACTGAAAACAAAATTTTGACGTTAAAGAATTTGCGGTATGTCCCATTTAATTCTACTTATATTTTGAAAATTTTAGCTGAAAGACTGCACTGGTTCGGGTAACTCATACAACTCCAAAGCTAATTATAAATATTTGGAAAAATATTAAATAAGATTTATGAAACTTGGCAATAATATGTCGAATTATGAGTCATATACATATATTCCAGAAATGTTAGTTTAATTTCTTGTCAGGTTTGGATAGCTACCATACAACCCCAAAAACTAATTTGAAATATTTGGAAGAATAATAAAGTCAAATTCATGAAATTCGTAAAGTTTGTATAGAATAGTTTCACAGGTTTGAGTAATTGCTATACAATAATGAAATGTGCAGGGTATAATTAAGTTGGTTTATTCTGACTTAAATGTTTTTGGTTGCTTTAATTTAAAATTAATTTTTTTTTCTTTATTGTTTTTTCCTACTTTCTTTTTTTCTTCTACTTCTTGTTGTGAAATTCTTAACAATAAAATTATTTTGCTGTACGCTATTTTACTGTCTTACATTAGCTCATTCTGTACATTATCTTATTCTAGTCTCTACTATAGTTTATTTTATTCATTGAAGTAATTTTCTATATACAAAAGAAAAATAATTTTCTATATAAAAAATAAAGAAAAAAGAAAACAAAAGACGTTTAAAAGTTAGCATTTTTTGACCCCAGTAAAAGTTATCTGGTCCTATAAAATATAGATAATTAATAAATGTTAATTATACGGTTTGTTTTACTTCGTTCTTTGATTTGCTCTTTTTTCTTCTTCTTTTTTTTCCTCTTTTCTTTTTCAAACATTTTTAAACTATTTTAATAATTTAGCTATTTCATTTTTAAAGTAACCTTAAATGGCTTTTACATGTTGTGTCAATTGGTCTTACATGATACTCGATTTGGAAAACACCAAGTAGAAATTTGATTTGCTCGCGTATTACGGCCGTGAAAGTCGATATTTCTGTTTAAAATAAAATTGTGTTTTATATAGTCGTTAACTATCTTAAACGCGATCATATATAATTCACGCCGAGAAAAATTTTCGAAACTTATGTACCAACCAGAATAAAGTTATTTGTGGGAAATCTAATTGGATACTAATATGTAATTTTTAATGCTTTTTTATTCAACATTGCAAGCCTTGCAAGTATTATGTCTGTAGTTTTAAAATTGTGTTCTATTCTGTGTGAGATATTTCAAGTTTACTTTTTTTCTTCAAAAACACACCCGTAATATACATATAGATATATTTTTTTCCTAATAAATAATTAGATAAAACTCAACGTAAAAAAAGTTCTTAAAAATAATTACAAAAAAGTACATAATTAAGCAAATAATTAGTTCCTTTGCGATCTAATATCTTTTGAATAATTTACTTTAGAACCTCGATTTGAGTTATGTTGCATAAAATCACAAATTACCTCTGGCAATAAGCACTTTAAGCAATCAATTACTCTATACGCATAAAATAATTCGCTACTAAAATCCATGCACATATCCATTTGGATTTTATAATGCATGCGAAAAAAACACGTGAATGTATAATTGGATAATACTAATACTATATACATACATAGATAGGATAAAGCGTATAGCACGCGATTTGTCAGATGAACTTTTTTTATTGATAATTTTATTTTATTTTTTCTTCTTATTTAAAATGAAATTAAATAAAGTTGGGTCAAACCAATGGTTTGTATTGTAGCACTTTTCCCTTCAACAAGTGAAAATTCTGCTTTTAAATACAGTCTATGTATAGCTATCACACTATTAAAATTATTTTCATTCATATACAAAACTATTTCTAGGATTGCATATATTTAGGATGACGCATATATGCAGTCTTTGAAATAAAGCTAAAATTAATATAAAAAGGGCTTAACATAATGCTCGATTTTAAGGGTTAATTGTATGAGTTAAGAAAAATAATTATTTTTTTTAATTTCATGGAATTTACCGTTAGCTTTCTGCGTTTATAAAAATTTGGAAAAGCTTGCGGTTTCGGAAATATAAGGTGTCAAAAATTCAAATTTTACGAATTTCAAGAGGTGATAACTTGAGAGGGGGTGGAGATGGAAAAAAATTTTCTTCTAACAAAATGAACTATTTATTAATATCTAAAAGCTTCTAAAATTTCAAGCTTCTACAGTCTGGGGTCTAGAAGAAAAACGACATCAAAAATTTGGAAAAAAAGGACTTTAAATAACGGTAAATTTGAAAGGCCATTTTGTTTTTCTAAAATTGAACTATAGTATACCGAGCAAGGGGAAGCAAGCCACTGCCTTTCTGCGTTTGCAAAATTTCAAAAATGCTTATGATTTCATTGCAACAAATATTTAAAAAAGGCCATTTTTAGGGTTTTGGGGGGGTATAACTTCTAGAGGGGGGGAGATAGGTAAAAATTTAGTTCTACGGAAATAAGTTTCTAGTGAAGATCTATGTACGTATTAAATTTCAGCTTTCTACCTTCAAAAGTGTAGAAGTTTTGTAAACAGACACACGGACAGACGGACGGACGGACGGACGGACAGAGTGAAACTAATAAGCACTTTTTTCAAAATTTTTTTTGGAAAAGTGCTAAAAAGCTTTTCAAATACCTTCGAAAAAGCACTAAGTATAGAAATTGGCCTATAATTTGACGTATCAGTCGATTTTCCTGTCTTAAAAATAGGAATAACAGTTGAGTGAATTCGGAAAAATGCCAGATTGAAAAGACGTATTGAAAACCTCTTCACAAATTTGTCTGAAATATAATCATAACCAGTTGCCGCACCAGGTCTAAACATATCAATCGTGGACACCCGCTCATTTGAATCCAATTGCCTAAGTTCAAAATTTTAATAAACATTATGCGAAAAAGGCGATATGCAAACTATGCATTTGCAATGGGCGACCAAAAGCAGGGGAGCCATTAAGAACTTTAAAAAGCCATAAATTAAAAAAAAAATTCTTTTAATACAAATTTTTTTTAAATTAATTTAGAGCGAAATTAACTGGATAAAATGTACCTACATGCAAACATAATCTTGTTTTCAACCAGTTATGCAAAACACTAAGTATTTTAGATCTTCATATATTTTCCTTTCGCACCATACAATAAAATGTTCGTAGAATGAAAATTATTCATACATTTTCTTACTCTACACTACCCTTTTATTTTTATTTATTGCACGAATACACAAAATATTTTTTTCAATGATATGAATCATCAGAATTGCAATTATTAATTTTTCCCTTTACATACAAACGGGAATAAATTCGTATATTGTGCCTATATACAGAAAATATTATTTCATACAACTTTGAAATCGTCTCATATAATATATATATCAAAGTATGTCTACTAATAAGTAGTTCGACTCTCCGTTTACATCACACTAATGCAATCACTCACCAATGTTTGTATACAAAAAATTCCCTTAGTTAAAAAAATTAAGCAGTACACCTTCTTATTTTCATTTTTATACACATAAGAATATTTGGGAGAGGGAAAGAGTACGCAATAGATGGCTATATAAAGTATAGGAAAAAATATTAAGAATTTTAAAGGCGGGAGTTTTATTTTGGTAACTTATCCCAGTACAAGGTGGCAAAAAATGTGTATTATATTACAAAAGCGAAGAAGAAAAAAAAGTGTTTAAAAGAACTATTATAATTTATATAATATAATTTCGAAAAATAATAAAAATAAATTTTGAAAACACGTATAATATTAAAAAAAAAATTTAAATAGTTGTGAAAAAAATATTTTTTTTTATAAAAATGGGTAAACATTATTTGAAGTGTTTGGGATGAAAGATGTGGAGAGGTAAATATGTACTTTTGAAAATATTTTAAATATTTAGTGTTAAGCATTTGTAATTAATAATTATTAATAAGTAAAATAAATAATCTTTAAATTTCTTATTTTTATTTCAATCTTAATAAATTTAGAACATATTTCTCATGAATCGGTAATAATTATATTTCATAAAGTATTAATCAGTATGCATACACTTTTTTTCTTTATAAATTACTTTAGTTCTATGACACTACCTGATACTGTGTATCTACTGTACCAAATGAAAAATAAATTTTGTTATTATCAAAATAAAAATAACAAAATTTTTACCTAACTTAATTTAATTTTATTTCAGTTCAATGTTTTTGATAAACTCATTTTTTTAAAATATTTTGTTTCTTTCTTGCCTACACAACTCTTATTACCATCTACTTCTAAAAAAAATGGAATATTTTAAGAATTTGGAAGCAGCAAATGAAAACTAACGGAATGGAACGAGTCGAACTACTTATTAATAGATATACTTTGATACATACATACATAGAAGCAAGATACGAAAAAAATAAAAATATTCAAAATACATATGTACACATAATTTATATTGTCTATGTTATGCATTATAATTAATTTGTCTATATTATACATAATTTATACATTATATTATACATTATATTTAAATTGTTTCATATACGCAAAATTTTATTTATACTGAGTTGTCGCCTAATCACCAAACAAACAAACACATTATTATAATAGATTACTTTTTATATTGCATTTGCATTATTGCATTAGAAAAAAACAAGAACAAAAAAAAAAAAAAACAAAAATTTAGAATGAGAATAAAAAGAAAATAGAATGAGAACAATATTCTTAAACAACGGAATGCATAGCTTGATATTGAGTTGAGATTGTGTATAAAACACAAAACAACAAAAAATTTGTTTAAGAACAAAAAATTTTGATTAACAAAAAAAAATTTTTAATGAATTTCAAAATTACATATTAATTAGTAATATCTACTACTTATATTGAATTAAAAAATGTTTAACAAAATCAAAAGAATGTTAAGAATTTTATGTTGAATTGATGTAGTGTAAATCATTTGTACAATCATTTAAGTATGTATATAAGTAAATAAATTTTTACTTTTTATATTCAAATAAGCTTTGGAAAAGTTCATTTGATATTATTTTCTTAAAACCTTTTATAATAAGTTTCACCTACACCAAAAAGTAAATTTTTGATTAAAATAAACTTTTAATAAAAATTTAGTAATTTTTGATTGATTGATATAAATCTGATCATAACTTCATAAAATACAGTTAAACAAATTACCTTGTCGCTGAATTTATAAAACAAAAAATTTAAAGTTTAGTTCCAGGCTCTGATTTTATAATTAGTTCTGCATTCAGCATGATAAGGTTAAAAGAAAGTGCTTTATGATGCACGATGTGCAATACCTAGCACATTTTGTTCACAATAATAAAATAGGTGAAACGGTGAAGGGGGTGGGGGGGCACATACATACGTACATAAATTTTTATATTAGCTAAACATAATATTCAAAACAATAACAAATAAAACATTAATATTCGGATTACACAAAACATTTAACGTCTTTGATAATAGCTGATATTTGTTTAAGCTTATTTTGATTTTTCGAAGCAAAAATATTTGAGATCATTATGTTTTCAAATATTATTTATTTCTCGGTTGTATTTCTAATAATATAAAGTATAAAAGAAAAACGTGCTTTTGTTATACAAAAAATTTTTTCAGAAAATCTTAAAATAGAGCTATTTTGGGGCTAAAAGTTCCAATGTCAGATTTTTCTGGGACCCTAGAGGCAAAACCTTATCTAATGGTTTTTGTCCCATGTCTCCAGCTCTTCTAGAAGTACCCATACATTTTGACACCTGACTAGTAGCTATATATATATAATATATCCAACTTCCCCAACAAGGCACCACTTGTATAACTGCATAGTGGATTTAAATAAACAATTGAGACAGTATATATGAAGAAATTTTATTTTATTTTTTTATTTATTTACACCAAACAAGGTGCTAACATAATTCATATTAATTTACAAAAAAAAACTTATTACATACAAAATACAAAAAAAAAATTGCTTATACTTAATACAGGAAACAAGATAAAAATATTACTAATATTTAACCTACAAACAATAAATACATAACTGCTGATGCAGCAAAATTAGAAATTTTAAGTATAACAAACAAAAGTGAATCAAAAGAAAAAACATAAATTATAACAAAGTACAATATAGTGTGATATGATATTACAAAAAATTTACTAAAAAAAGTCAAAAATGTTTCTACTTATGACAATAAAAGAAACTATAATTAGGTCAATGAATTACTTAAAAATTGTGGTAGGTTATGGTTAGTATAAAGTGTCAAGAATTTTTTTTTTGAAAGTGTTCTTTGAAAAAAAATCGTGAAAGCGGGATCCCAAATAATACTGCCGTATTCTAAAATAGAGCGAACCAGAGAACAATAAAGTGATTTTGTAACACAGATATTGTTAAATTCTCTGGCTCTACGCTTTATGAATCCCAGCATTTTGTTTGCTTTGGAAATCATATAATCATAATGTGCATTAAAATTTAATTTGCTATCTAGGATGATACCTAAGTCTGTTATGTGGTCGACGCGTTCTAAGGTGGAGTTTTGAAGAGAATAATTTTGGCAAACGATTGAACGCTTTCGTGAAAAGCTGATAATATAACATTTTTTAACATTAAGGTCTAATTTATTAGCACTGCACCAGTTATCAAGAAGTACTAATTTCGTTTGTAGGTAGTTAGTATCAGATATATCATTTATAACGTGGTACATTTTTAAATCATCAGCGTAGGTTAGATGAGAAATACCCGATAGACAATGAGAGAGGTCAGAAATAAAGACGTTGAAAAGAATAGGGTCTAGATGACTTCCTTGAGGAACACCAGAATGAACGCGAATAGGTTTAGATTTAATCCCCTGGAATTTAACGAATTGGGTTCTCCCCGAGAAGTAAGATTTGAGCCAACCTAGTAGAGGGAACTTAAAACCAAAATTAACTAGTTTACGCTCCAAAGTATTTTGATCGATGCGGTCAAAAGCTTTACTGAAATCCGTATATATCGTATCAACTTGAAAATCTTTTTCCATTAATGAAAGAACGTCAGATGTGAAAACTGTAAGATTTGAGGTTGTCGAGCGACCAGTTCTAAAACCATGTTGCTCATCATTTAATAATGGATTGATGACCGGTGCAAGTATATTAGTAACTAATTTTTCAAATAATTTTGGGATAGCAGACTGAACAGCAATACCTCTGTAGTTTTCTATCGCTGTTTTGTCACCTTTTTTGTGAATTGGTATCAGATACGAATTTTTCCAAGCTGATGGAAAAATTCCGCTGGATATAGATCTGTTAAATATTGAGGTAAGAGGGTTTGACAGGGTGTAGCGACAATTGTAAAGAACATTTTCTACCTAAAAAACATTTTTTACCGATAAATGAAAGTATTCGAAAAGCGGGTTGGTATTATTAACAAGGGGTGCAGGATTGAAATTAACATTATTAGAGGGTAACTCAGGCGATAAATTTGCTAGAAGTTGTCAGCAAAAAAGTTACAAATTTCCGTGGGAGATGAAGACATTTTGCCATTCATACACATCGAAATCGGGTAACCTGATGATTTACGTTTAGTGTTAACGAAGTCGAAAAACTTTTTAGGGTTGCTCATTATTGAGTTACCGATATTTTGGACATAATTATCATATGCCTCGTTTGCCTTAATCTTAAATTCATTCGCCAACTCATTATAATCATTTATAAGTGAGTTGTTGTCATTACCAGAGTGCTTAATTTTATGGTACAATTTATTTCTCCGGTTGCGTAAATGTCTTAAATTACGGTCTAACTAAGGTTCTTTTAATTTGTCTTTTCTACGGATTTTCGGAACATGGTTGTCAATTATTTCAAAGATAATGGAATAAAAATCATACATAATATTATCTAAATTATGCTGCTCCAACAATATTTCCCAATCAATTAAACTAAGGGCATAATTGATACCGTGGTAATCAGCGTTCATAAAATCGTATACAATTTCGTTATTGTAAGTATTTGAGATCTTATGGTTGGAATAGGGTAGTTCTAAAACCAACGCGTTGTGATGGATTGAGTTTCGGAAAAGATTTTCTTCGTCAGTGGCAAAACGAACATTAATGGTGTCATAAGCATTAGAAAATGCTAAATCCAACCAATTACCTCTACTGTTGGGGTAACGAAAAACCTGCTGTAAGTCGTTCCCATAAAAAGTACTAATAAGGTCAAAATCTATGTCATCCATGAAATTGATAGGAAGAAGTTGGTTATCAAAATCATCGATGACAAAAGACAATGATGGTCGATTGAAATCACCCAAAATTACAATCTTATCATCCTCATTCATTATTGTGAATATATCGTTACTTATTGCAAAGAAATCATTGTATGAGGACTCGTCAGAATTTGGGGGAAAGTGCACCACACCTATGTAGGTATAATTTTTACCTGAGTGAACTTTAATAATTTGATGGTAAAAAGTTGAAAAAACCAAGAAGATACCAATTGACTTGGTACATGATTATTGGTGGCGATTAAAACTCCGCCCACCCTAGATTGACCCGTGGAATTATAATCACGGTCATTTCTATATACGGACCAAGTGCTATCAAGTATTTCTTCATTTTTGAATGAATCGTTTAACCAGGTTTCAGTGAAGACTAGAACATTAAAATTGCATGATTTGGCGTCAATAAAAAGGTTTTTTAGTTTACCTCTCAAACCACTGCAATTATGGTAAAACATATTAAGGAGTTTAACACTCTTATTGGTATTGTCAATTAAACGTATGAGATTATTTTGACGTGCAGGGACGAAAAAACTTATGCTCGTTTTCCCTTATTTTCTGCAGATATTCACGTCTTTTACTCCCAAGTTGAAGCCGATAAGCTTCTAAGTCAGCTTTAGCATCCTTAGTCGAAATCCCCTCAGAATCATAGTATTTAAGAAACAGTTCTAGTAGATCCTTATAATTGTTAGGCAAGCCTTCTTGTCTAATTGAAACCCCTAAATAAGTTTTTGTCTTGCCTTCCATGCAGATATTGTTATCTTGGGCATGCATATATGCTAAGAATAAGCGTACGTTATTCAGAACACTAGGTTCACGGAAACGAGACAACGCGTAGACGCTGTCTCCTGGTCATTGTCGTTAATATTAGTATTATTATTATTATCATCATCATTAATATAATTATTATTACTATTATTATTATTATTACTATTATTAATATTATTATTATTGTTAGTATTACTATTATTATTATTATTATTATTATTATTGTTATTATTATTATCATCATTATTCTTATCATTGTTAAAGTTGCTACTTAAAACATTATTACTACTATTATTATCATTATCATTGTTAATATTATTATTATTACTATTATTAGCACTATTATTGGTACTACTGTTATTGATATTATTATAATTATCACTATTATTATTATTATAATTATTATTATAATTATTGTTATTATTATTGTTATTATTATTATTATTATTATTATTATTATTATTATTATTATTATTATTATTAGTATTATTATTATTATTATTAATATTAATATTGCTATTATTATTAGTTTTAACATTCCCGTTGCAATTAATATTATTATCTATGTCGTCATCCCGATTAATTGTATGAGAATAAACAAAGTTATTGTATTTTCGAAATTTTTGGCTAGATGAACCCAACATATTGTTAACTGCACGATCTGTTTCAGTCTGAGTTGAGTTAGTTTTAGAAGTGTTAGTAATACTATGTTTTTTATTGTTGAAAAAGTTTTTTGTTTTGTTAGTAGTTGAGGAATAGCTGTATCTATAACTTAATGCCTATTTTTAGTAACGAAAGTGGGCTCTGAGCGTCTATTACATAGTATGAGGCTAGTTACCAAGATAACAATCAAAAAGCGACTCAGCTCTTGTGTCCATATCCAAACTCTTCCATATCACATAATCCACGTTAGCGTCGCCTGTGTTGAGAGATAGTGCCTTCCAACCTGTGTTGAGAGATAGTGCCTTCTCCATCAAGTCCCTCTGATTACTGGCTGGAAGCACTCCCTGGCAATCACCGACCAAATCAAAGCTGACTGCAGTAAAATCTTCAATGCTCCACAAATGCACTAGAAAACCATTTAAACTACTTTTAATTAATATGCACAACCTTACCTTTCCGCCGCTATAAAGCAGTCTGTGATAGGCCACCCTGAGCGCGCAAATACTAACTCCCGCTAGCCAAGCTTCCTGGACCAGGACTGTGTCATCTCCGCTCTTTTGTAGGAAATGCAACTGGTGCCGCTTTATAGTGGTGAAGATTGATCTGGGTTATTCGAAAAATTACTGCTTTCGTCAACCTCCACCAACGTTTTCTCTGCATCATTATCTAGGTCCAGATCGACCAAGGCCCCTCCAGATCTAAATGCGTACCACCGTTATCTATCAGACCCGCACCATCTAGCTTTTTTGCTTTGGATGGAAACGGTGTCTGAGCAAAAGACTCTACAGCCTCTTTCTTGCTCTGAACGACTGCGGCCGCCCGTTCTGCAATTCCTTGTTCAAAATAAGGACCTGTATATAGTTGCTGTTTTTCTCTTCAAGCTTGTCCAGTTGCCGGTTGGCAAGTTTTTTATAATATTTCTCTCAATTCTAGTCTCACGAGTTGCTGAGAAAGGAAGTCCATCTAGGCAAAGATCCACCGTATTTAGACAAGTCTAAATAATCCGAAGGCCGCCAGGTATCTGGTACTCCGTTCGCGACTGGGCTATTTGTCTGGACCTCGACTAAGCTGATTATTGACATAGGTTGTATAACATCTTAATGCGGTCCACGAGAGTTTGAAGTGATAGCAATCAATAGGAGGGTTATGTTGTGAAAAGTTTGATTATCTTTTGGTTTCAGGTCTCATCTAGAGATGACTCCCGAGATGCCTTGACCCTACTCGGGTCCATACACCGCAACGAGGTAGATAATCGTGATAAAAGATGTTGACAGATTATAAACAAGGTAAAAATTAAGTCAAATTAAGTCAAAGACAAATATTTTACTAAGTTGTGGTCGATATTTCGCAAAATATCAATACCTAAAAGAAATATTGCAAGAATTTTATTGCAATCAGAGTTCTCCTTAGGCAGAATAATACATAAATAAATTTGATTACTTTATTGTTTATAAGAAAATGTGAATTTTCATTGAGTTTAGTTTTAATTTGTGAAAACAGTTATACTCTTGTTTCCTTTAAAATTAGTCAATGAAAGCACAACTATATTTTTATTAACATTCCAAATCATTTAAAATTTTCACGAGCAAATTCACTCATTTTTTTACGCACAAAACTTTATGTAAGAATTAAATTATAAGCCAATGTGCGCTTCCAAAATACTTATGCGTTCAGTTGATTCGGAGCATATTTGTTCTAAGTATAACATCACTAAAATAAAACAAAAAAAATTATATAACGTTAAATTTATAAAACGTAATTAAATAAACAAAGGTAAAATAAAATTACTTTTGCGAAGAGCAGCCTGTTCTTTTTCAAGAGCATTGAGTCTATCCAGGAAATCCATCGGACCTGATGAAGCAAGAGATGGAATACCGTCAATCTAGAAGTAAATTTCCAAGATTTACTAATAATATTAGATAAAATTAATTTTAACTTTATGAAAAGACGTCCTGTTTTTCTTCAATAAATATAGCATTTTCAATATCTGGCCCTCCATGATTTGGTCTCACACTCCAAAATAAATTATTACATAAAAAGGAGAAATGATTGCGAAATAAACAATACAAAGGATATTAATATCTCAGCATAGTCCATTCTGGGATAGATCAGTTTTTGATTTCATGATGATCGAGTGAACGGATTATTACTAAGAAGGGGTTATAAGAAGTTTTGGTTTTGTTTTTATATACATACATATATAGATATGGATAGATTTTTTTTATAGATATAGATAAATTAGATAGAGCAGCACCATATATAACAATGGAGGACCAAAAATCTTACCTGATATGTGCAAAAAATCATTCTTAGAACATATATAATAAAATAGGAATTTTACTAAGGTATTAAAATATTTTTCATAATAAAAATTAAATAAAAACTAAAAGTGGGAAAAAAAAATCATTGTTTTTTGTGATTTGAGAGAATGCAGATGTAAATTTCGTATAAAAAATTTAAATAGATAAAAAATTAAATTCATGGTGATGAAACCTTCAATTCCATTATGTAAACAAAATGTTTTCATAACAAAGTATTAAGTTCCACCTAATACCAAAAATTTTCCACAGTGTCATAGCTTTCAGATTGCAAAAATACAATATTTAATAAACAGTTGAAACACAAAAATTCCATTGTTATGTTTTCTCATTATATTTTTCTTTTTTCTACGTATAAACAGAGTTTAATATTTTAATAATGTCTTTACATCTAACAAGTCCCAATACTCAATTTTTTTTACGAAATGTTACGAATTTTTGGCTTCGTTCCTGTTTTTTTCTTTGAATGCCACTGAACTTGAAAGCACGACCTTATTTTATAAGGGTTTTTTTAAATCGAAGTGGCTATTTTTTGAGAAGATATGTTAAAATAAATTCACACTTATTATAAAGCAGGTAAAATTTAGAAAATATATTTGAAAAATCAAAAAAATATATTAATATTTTCATTCATAATTATTTTAAAATTCTTGAAACAGCGGAAAAACAAGTACAACCTTCGCCTTCAACGTTTTATATGTTACTGAAAGCATTTCATTATTTTTAAGTCATTTCATTATCTTTTTTTTCTCATAGGGTAAGTTAACTCAAGATATGGGAAGTAACTGTGGTGTCAAGTTGAAAATATAATTAATTTAAAAAAAAATTTTCCTAACTCCTTCACTCGAGTCAATTTGGATATAGTTCGTATGTTTTTCCTCAATTTTTTTTCTATTGAAATTATTTTTTATTTAATTATTATTTTATTATTTTTAATCATAAAAGGAAAATGAGAGTTGCTCTTTCTTACTTACCAGGACAGTGACTCCGATTGCAATTTTTAATTATTCCTTACAAATCTCATTTGTGTATTATGGTTCTAAAAGCCATGTAGGTAAAGTTTTAAGTATTCCTTACAACTCTCATTTTGTGTATTATGGTTCTTAAAGCCATCGAGTTTATAATAATTATTTTTTGCTTTTCTTTCAATTTCTTGTTAAACCCAATTTATAAAAAAACAAAAGTCGGATGTATTAAAAATTGAAATAATTTTTTTAAATACAATTTTCAATCGAATTTACCAACCAACTTTTTTTTATACTCGAATTTTATATCAAGAAAAAAAAATGTAGTACCACTAAAGCTAAGAATATTAATTTAACCTCCTCATTCAAACAATTTTCAACACCCCTAGCATTATGCATACAAGTTTTGAAATTGTTTTTGATTTACTCCCTGAGTTTGTTGGTCTGATTGAAAATATGAAGCCTTAACCAAAACTTTAAACTTAGACAAAATTTTATTTACTCAACGAATATTAGAACGTTGAAATATTCAAATGGACTGGAGCTTTTTAGTTTGAAACCTCGAAACAAATCGAGTTTAAAGCAAGTGAATCAACTGAAAATGTTTTATTAAATTTTTGTTCGCAAATAAATACAACGATTTTCGCATCTAAAATTTAGCAAAAGCTGTAGTAAAAAATGCTACTTTCTCAAACTTTTTGATATTTTTAATTTACTTTCCATTTTGTTTATAAATCTTTGCGAACATTTATTTGTTTGAAGATATATGATTAAACAATGTAAGGTGTAAGTTAGACATCAGACTACATCTACAAATCTGATTTTACACAACAGATTCATTTTATATGATGTACGCCAAACTTTTCACATCAAATATTTTAAAATTTCCGAGGAAATCCGTAGACTAGGCGAAGTAGCTTGAGATCATTCTACGAGAGCATAGCGGAAATGTCAGTCTGTATCAGCACCAAAGTTTTTCAAATTTCATTCACTAATCAATTTTACAACTTATCATTTTTTGATAAGTAAAAATGATAAGTGTTGCACCAAAAAAATCGTAAACTTATCGAACGTGATGTAATTTTTATAATTTGATAAGAACTTATCATTACAGTTTTATTCCTCATTGGATTTAGTTCTATTAAAAATATCAAAATTTAATATTAATTTTATGTTAAACACAAAAAAAAAATTAAACGAACAAATTCAAAAGAAAAAAACTTACCGTTTAGGAAATTATTAAAATAAAATCTGATGTGACCAGCACATAACCTACCGCAATAGTTAAGTGAAAGTATTACAGAATATTATAAAAATCACTGTTAAATACTTCTTTCCAATTTTAGGGCATTAGTAAGCTTATAGTTAACATACCTAGAAAAACGTAAATTTGGCTCTTAGTAGAGTTTCGTTTTGTGCTACCCGAATCCCTGATCCTGGTCCCTGAAATGTTTCTCGCCAGTCAGTTTCTGTAACAACCAGAACCCAAATATCAAATTTCAAGAAATTTCATCAATCCGTTCCGTAGATCTGATAAAAAATGTAAAATCGCCCCGCAGGGCAGTTTTCGAACCCTGATCTTTTCAAAAAATTTATATCTTCATTTTAATACGAAAAATTTGATTTTTTTTAAGCTATATCTTCATTTTAATACGAAAAAATACTAAATTTCAATGAAATCGGTTGATTATTTCTCTTTATATACGCAAAAATGTCGCCTGTAGTAAACGTCCAGTTGCTGACACCTGATTTTTTCCAAAAATTAGGAAGTTTCGCGGATGGTCGAGAAAGGCTTATGTTATATATTAAATTTCAAATAAATCGGTTGAATATTTTCTTCACAATGGTCAAAAATGTAAAAACACGCCCGACAAATGTACTTTCGTACTAATATTTAAAAAAAAAACACTTTTTAATTTTATTCAAACAAAAGACACTTTTAAAATTCAATTTGATTAAAAAAATCAACCTTTATTGTTCAACCATAAACCATGATTAAATTTACAATTAAGTACTTATAACTAAGTTTTATTATTTTAATGTAAAATTGCTGATATCGACAAAACGTGTCTATATTTGGATTGTACCGTTTTGTTGATATCAGACATCAAATTTTGTAATTGGAGTGTCTGCATTCTTTTGTTATATTATGAGAACTTTTTTATTTTTAATTTAAAATTTTAAATAACAGGAAGTGTTGCATCTGCTTTAAGAACGGTGTTATACGTAACTTCTCCCCCGTTAAGAATTGAATTCTCCTGAATTTTATTAATATTAAATTTTTCTTAAATTTTCTACATAATGCAAATACTCCAACAAAAATTGCTATAAACAATATTAAAATTGTTATAATTATTAATTATATATGACACATTCTTATGATAATGTAAGGCTTTTATTTTTTGTTCATTATTAAAATTTCCTGAGACAATTTCATCAAATGTGATTTGTGTTTTAAGATTTTTAAAATTTATATCATTTTCACTTATAGGATAATAGAATATTTCTTTTAAACTTGATTTTATATTTGAATAGTGATTTAATATTTTTAATGAACAGTTATTAAAATGAATCAATACATTTTTTGATAAAATTAATTTTCTACTATCACAAGTTTGATTTAGTTCAATACTTCTTGGATTTTTTATTAAAATGGTTTCTTCATCAATTTCTCTAATTTCTGTGACAATATTATTTATGAGCTTACAAAAGTACAATGTTTGCTGAGTTTAAGTTCATTTAACGGTTTTGATTCTTCATAATGATAGAACCATTGTACTCAAAAATTGTTTCTTGGGTATGATCAATTTCTCTATAAAATTTATTTGGTAAGGGAATAATTAGTTTTAGCTGTATTTTTTTAACTTGTGTTGAAATTGTGAATCAACCTGTCGCTGTTGTATGTTATGGATTCTAATTGTTTTTCTATATTTTGTCGGTCAGTGTCGTCCATTGTGCCAAAAAGCCAATTTGATGTAATTCCTACGGCATTTATTAGCACACGTTTAGCTCTTTTGTCCTTAGGTGTACTAGTCTTAGTTTTTGTAATAAGTTAAGTAATTTCTGGCTGTAGTATTGTTCTGTATTTTGAATGTAGATGTTCTATAATTCCAAATATATTGTGTAATGTGTCATAAATTTCTTGTATGTTAATAATGTGTACAATAATGTGTGTTTTTGTGACTAAGTCTGATTCATCTAAGTTTATATTTACGAAACACGTTTCTGCTGTTATACTATTAACTTCCAATGAAGCTAAACTAGATGTTATCAGTAATATGACCATCGTCAGTATTTTCCATGCCTGAAAATTTTTGAGGTCGGTTAATGTTTGATATATGTATATTATTAAGTTTAGATTTTTTGAATTTTGGTCGCTCTTTGTGTCTAACTGCCTTGTAGTTCTTGATAAACCCGGTAGATCTGGTTTCTTCATAGTGTTCCCTTTGTTCATTTATTTTGTTAATTTTTGTAGTTTTTACTGTCTCTAAATTAAATTTAATCTTTTCAAAATCTACCATACGATTCTGTATTTCTGATGGTTTGAATTTAACTGTTGAATGGTATCGTTCGTTATAAGCCCTAATGGCTTGCTGTACAAGTCGTTTAACACATTTGTCTTTATTTTTTATAATAAGTATCCTAAATATTTCCGCGATAGAATTATGGAATCTCTCAATGTCGCCGTTTCCTGTATAACTATTTGGTTTAATCAGATGTAGTTCTATTCCCTCTTCCTGTAAAAACTCCCCCAACTGAATAGTTTTAAATTCGTTATCTGCAACAATTTTATTTGGTTTGCCTGCCCTGTTAAAATGTCCTTCTAATTGTTCTATTATAGTTACATGAGTCCTGTCTATTAAGTAATATGCTGTTCCGAATTTTGAAAATTTGTCTACTAAAGTTAGGAAAACGTGTTTCATTATAACGTAAGTATCAATGTGAATTATAGCAGTTTCAGTCAGTTTATATTTGGGTTTTATTGGGTTCGTATCATATTTAACCTGTTGGCATATTTCACACTGGTTTATCACAACTTATATTAATTCGAGTAATTTCGGGTAATATATTTTATTTTTTACTTGATGATATGTTTCCTGAATTCCTGAGTGGAAATTTTTTTTACGTGATTAAGTGATATCTGTTTTACAGCTTCCACTTCCGTTCTAATTTCTCGTGCCCTAAACGAATATTTTATAAATTTTACTTTCCTATTGTTTGAATATAACTCTATTAATTTTTCCTGCACTACGTTGTATTTACCATCATGTAATTCTGAAAATATACCTGTTGTACCTTTTTGCATATACCATCTAAATATTTCTCCTAATCTAGAAAAATCGTGTTCTGCTATATAAATGATTCTTCTACCTAATGTAGTCTCAAAATCTGTAGTTTTATTATTCGTTATTATTATTTGGGTTTTATACTTGTTAACGATTTCTTCTTTGATAGGTATGTGTTCCAATAGCTATTCTTCGGCTGAATGTACTTCATCTGTTTTGCTTTCCTTTCCAATTACAGTTTCTTCTGAGTTTAAATGATCCAAGTTTAAATTTAAATTATTAGGTTCTACAACTTCTAGATTATGTATTTCTTTAAACATATAGGGATTACTTTTAAGTTTTATGCATTGATTATTTAGAATAACATTTCCTTCTTCTAGATTTATTTTGCCATTTAAATTTTTTAATATATCTGCTCCTATTATAAATTGGTAGATACGGTTTGGTAGTTCTTTCACTTTCCATCTCATCAGTGCATTTGGATAAGCCTTTAACTCCAAGAATGCTGGTGTATGCACTTCGTGAGTTATAGCGTCCTTTCCACTTTCTCCGATTTCAATTTTTCTAAAACCTGTAACATTTTCGTCTATAATACTTAATGTCGACCTTGTGTCAATTAACGCTAAAAATTTTCGTTCTTGTATTGTTATTTCTATGATAGGTAGTTCTTCCGAGGCTAGCTTAAAAAAAATCAATATTATTTGATTGATCACTGTAGTAATTATGATTTATATCGCTCTCTAACCGTTCTTGTATTTTTATAGGGGTACCCTGTTGATGGCTATCTTTGTCCGGGTTCCTACCAGAATGTCCAAAATCGCTATAATGTTTATTATGTTTAACTTCGATATTTCCTATATCCATCGGTTCAACCTGGTCATTACCCTGATTATATTGACCTACGTTGTTTCTAAAGTATCCTGATCTTTGATTAAATTTCTGATTATTATTTTGTCTATAGAAACCTGAATTATTATTTCGGTTAAAATGGTTATTATTATTAAAATTATTATTATTAAAATGGTTATTTTTATTGAACTGATTATAATTGTTAAAATTGCGTTTGAATTGACCTGAATTATTTTTAAAATATTGTTTAAATTTCTATTAAAGAAGAGTCCTTCATTAGTACTTCCATCAAAATTAAAATTATTATGTTTACCTTTTTGTGCACTATAGTTTCGATTTGAATAATTTTGAACATTATAATTTTTATTATTACGATTGTGACTACTATTATTGGTACTATTATTTTTTTGAAAACTAATTCGATACTCTGCTCTAATACAGGTATCTTCAAATCTGCGTTTGCTCATAATGTTCAAAATTACTGATAAATCTTTTAATTCATATATTTTATCAAGCAAAGTGCCTTGGCACATTTCTTTAATTGTGTTCACTAATATGGAATCAACATTACTTAGATCTATATAATTGTCATCTTTATAGTAAATTTTTAATTCGTCAGCTTTGTATTTAATTTGTTGTACTAAAATTATTAACTTACTTACCGAATCGCATCTCATGCTATTTATCTTTCTGTATATTTCTGCAGGTTCCACTTCTGGTTTGTATCTGAGTCTCAGCGTTTCTTTTATCAGGCTCCAATTGTCTAGTTCGGGGATGTTAATTATGTATTCCTTTGCCTCACCCTGAATTTTTTCGAAGTATATAGTCCTCACCATATAATATTCAATGCTACTGATAAAGGAGTTAATTGTAACGTCTCCTTTACCAGTAAATTTTGTCATGAACCTGACCTCCCTCATAATTTTTTCGGTGGCATGGTTCATTGCTTCCTTCTCCTGGTAGTGTTGAATTGCAGCGGTAAATTGTCTGATTTGTTCGTCTATGCTTTCGATTTCTTTTACTACACGTTGCTGTTGTTGTTGTTGTTGTGCTTCTTGTTGAATTTGCATTTGATGTTGTTCTTCAGCCATAATTATTTTTTTTCTGTTTTGGTCGAAGGTTGCGTTTCTTTTCATCAAATTTTCAATTTCTTGTTAGTTAAAGTTCTTTTTGTTTTTAGGAAAAAAATTTTCACTTTAACTCCCACAAAGTTTTTTTTTATAGTGTAAAAAAAATTTTATTAAAATATTAATATACTTTTTATATTTTTTTTAATTTATTTATTCGGTTGGATCACTGGATTGTACTATTATTTTTATATTTTATTTTTTTTACAATCCTAACGTTTCTGCGCCACAAATGTACTTTCATATCAATACTTAGACAAAAAAAACTTGTTAATTTTATTCAAACAAAAGACACTTTTATTAAAATTCAATTTGATTAAAAAAATCAACCTTTATTGTTCAACCATAAACCATTATTGAATTTACAATTAAGTACTTATAACTAAGTTTTATTATTTTAATGTAAAATTGCTGATATCGACAAAACGTGTCTATATTTGGATTGTACCGTTTTGTTGATATCAGACATAAAATTTTGTAATTGAAGTGTCTGCATTCTTTTGTTATATTATGAGAACTTTTTTATTTTTAATTTAAAATTTTAAATAACAGGAACTGTTTCATCAGCTTTAACAACGGTGTTATACGTAACTTCTCCCCCGTTAAGAATTGAATTCTCCTGAATTTTATTAATATTAAATTTTTCTTAAATTTTTTACATAATGCAAATACTCCAACAAAAATTGCTATAAACAATATTAGAATTGTTATAATTATTAATTTTATATGACACATTCTTATGATAATGTAAGGCTTTTATTTTTTGTACATTATTAAAATTTCCTGAGACAATTTCATCAAATGTGATTTGTGTTTTAAAATTTTTAAAATTTATATCATTTTCTCTTATAGGATAATAGAATCTTTCTTTTAAACTTGATTTTATATTTGAAAAATAGTGATCTAATATTTTTAATGAACAGTTATTAAAATGAATCAATACATTTTTTGATAAAATTAATTTTCTACTATCACAAGTCTGATTTAGTTCAATACTTCTTGCATTTTTTATTAAAATGGTTTCTTCATCAATTTCTCTAATTTCTGTGACATAATTATTTATGAGCTTACAAAAGTACAATGTTTGCTGAGTTTAAGTTCATTGAACGGTTTTGATTCTTCATAATGATAGAACCATTGTACTCAAAAATTGTTTCTTGGGTATGATCAATTTCTCTATAAAATTTATTTGGTAAGGGAATAATTAGCTTTAGCTGTATTTTTTTAACTTGTGTTGAAATTGTGAATCAACCTGTCGCTGTTGTATATTATGGATTCTAATTGTTTTTCTATATTTTGTCAGTCAGTGTCGTCCATTGTGCCAAAAAGCCAATTTGATGTAATTCCTACGGCATTTATTAGCACACGTTTAGCTCTTTTGTCCTTAGGTGTACTAGTCTTAGTTTTTATAATAAGTTAAGTAATTTCTGGCTGTAGTATTGTTCTGTATTTTGAATGTAGATGTTCTATAATTCCAAATATATTGTGTAATGTGTCATAAATTTCTTGTATGTTAATAATGTGTATAATAATGTCTGTTTTTGTGACTAAGTCTGATTCATCTAAGTTTATATTTACGAAACACGTTTCTGCTGTTATACTATTAACTTCCAATGAAGCTAAACTAGATGTTATCAGTAATATGACCATCGTCAGTATTTTCCATGCCTGAAAATTTTTGAGGTCGTTTAATGTTTGATATATGTATATTATTAAGTTTAGATTTTTTGAATTTTGGTCGCTCTTTGTGTCTAACTGCCTTGTAGTTCTTGATAAACCCGGTAGATCTGGTTTCATCATAGTGTTCCCTACGTTCATTTAATTTGTTAATTTTTTTAGTTTTTACTGTCTCTAAATTTAATTTAATCTTTTCAAAATCTACCATACGATTCTGTATGTCTGATGGTTTGAATTTAACTGTTGAATGGTATCGTTCGTTTAAAGCCCTAATGGCTTGCTGTACAAGTCGTTTAACACATTTGCCTTTATTTTTTATAATAAGTATCCTAAATATATTCGCGATAGAATTATGGAATCTCTCAATGTTGCCGTTTCCTGTGTGACTATTTGGTTTAGTCAGATGTAGTTCTATTCCCTCTTCCTGTAAAAATTCCCCCAACTGAATAGTTTTAAATTCGTTATCTGCAACAATTTTATTTGGTTTGCCTGCCCTGTTAAAATGTCCTTCTAATTGTTCTATTATAGTTACATGAGTCCTGTCTGTTAAGTAATATGCTGTTCCGAATTTTGAAAATTTGTCCACTAAAGTTAGGAAAACGTGTTTCATTATAACGTAAGTATCTATGTGAATTATATCATTAATGTCCTTAGCAGTTTCAGTCAGTTTATATTTGGGTTTTATTGGGTTCCTATCGTACTTAACCTGTTGGCATATTTCACACTGGTTTATCACAACTTGTATTAATTCGAGTAATTTCGGGTAATATATTTTATTTTTTACTTGATGATATGTTTCCTGAATACCTGAGTAGAAACTTTCTTTTACGTGATTAAGTGATATCTGTTTTACAGCTTCCACTTCCGTTCTAATTTCTCGTGCCCTAAACGAATATTTTATAAATTTTACTTTCCTATTGTTTGAATATAGCTCTATTAATTTCCTGCACTACGTCGTATTTACCATCATGTAATTCTGTAAATATACCTGTTGTAGCTTTTTGCATATACCTTCTAAATATTTCTCCTAATCTGGAAAAATCGTGTTCTGCTATATAAATGATTCTTCTACCTAATATAGTCTCAAAATCTGTAGTTTTATTATCCGTTATTATTATTTGGGTTTTGCACTTGTTAACGATTTCTTCTTTGATAGGTATGTGTTCCAATAGCTATTCTTCGGCTGAATGTACTTCATCTGTTTTGGTTTCCTTTCCAATTACAGTTTCTTCTGAGTTTAAATGATCCAAGTTTAAATTTAAATTATTAGGTTCTACAACTTCTAGATTATGTATTTCGTTAAACATATAGGGATTATTTTTAAGTTTTATGCATTGATTATTTAGAATAACATTTCCTTCTTCTAGATTTATTTTGCCATTCAATTTTTTTAATATATCTGCTCCTATTATAAATTGGTAGATACGGTTTGGTAGTTCTTTCACTTTCCATCTCATCAGTGAATTTGGATAAGCCTTTAGCTCCAAGAATGCTGGTGTATGCACTTCGTGAGTTATAGCGTCCTTTCCACTTTCTCCGATTTCAATTTTTCTAAAACCTGTAACTTTTTCGTCTATAATACTTAATGTCGACCCTGTGTCAATTAACGCTAAAAATTTTCGTTCTTGTATTGTTATTTCTATGATAGGTAGTTCTTCCGAGGCTAGCTTAAAAAAGAATCAATATTATTTGATTGATCACTGTAGTAATTATGATTTATATCGCTCTCTGGCCGGTCTTGTATTTTTATAGGGGTACCCTGTTGATGGCTATCTTTGTCCGGGTTCCTACCAGAATGTCCAAAATCGCGATAATGTTTATTATGTTTAACTTCGATATTTCCTACATCCATCGGTTCTACCTGGTCATTACCCTGATTATATTGACCTACGTTGTTTCTAAAGTATCCTGATCTTTGATTAAATTTCTGATTATTATTTTGTCTATAGAAACCTGAATTATTATTTCGGTTAAAATGGTTATTATTATTAAAATTATTGCTATTAAAATGGTTATTTTTATTGAACTGATTATTATTGTTAAAATTGCGTTTGAATTGACCTGAATTATTTTTAAAATATTGTTTAAATTTCTATTAGAGAAGGGTCCTTCATTAGTACTTCCATCAAAATTAAAATTATTATGTTTACCTTTTTGTGCACTATAGTTTCGATTTGAATAATTTTGAACATTATAATTTTTATTATTACGATTGTGACTACTATTATTGGTACTATTATTTTTTTGAAAACTAATTCGATACTCTGCTCTAATGCAGGTATCTTCAAATCTGCGTTTGCTCATAATGTTCAAAATTACTGATAAATCTTTTAATTCATATATTTTATCAAGCAAAGTGCCTTGGCACATTTCTTTAATTGTGTTCACTAATATGGAATCAACATTACTTAGATCTATATCTTAGATTGTCATCTTTATAGTAAATTTTTAATTCGTCAGCTTTGTATTTAATTTGTTGTACTAAAATTATTAACTTACTTACCGAATCGCATCTCATGCTATTTATCTTTCTGTATATTTCTGCAGGTTCCACTTCTGGTTTGTATCTGAGTCTCAGCGTTTCTTTTATCAGGCTCCAATTGTCTGGTTCGGGGATGTTAATTATGTATTCCCTTGCCTCACCCTGAATTTTTTCGAAGTATATAGTCCTCACCATCAATTTTTTGAGTTCCCTGTCTTGTACGTTCGATAAATAATATTCAATGCTACTGATAAAGGAGTTAATTGTAACGTCTCCTTTACCAGTAAATTTTGTAATGAACCAGACCTCCCTCATAATTTTTTCGGTGGCATGGTTCATTGCTTCCTTATCCTGGTAGTGTTGAATTGCAGCGGTAAGTTGTCTGATTTGTTCGTCTCTGCTTTCGATTTAGTTTACTATACGTTGCTGTTGTTGTTGTGCTTCTTGTTGTAATTGCATTTGATGTTGTTCTTGAGCCATAATTATTTTTTTTTCTGTTTTGGTCGAAGGTTGCGTTTCTTTTCATCAAATTTTTAATTTCTTGTTATTAAAAGTTCTTTTTGTTTTTAGGAAAAAAATTTTCACTTTAACTCCCACAAAGTTTTTTTTTATAGTGTAAAAAAAATTTTTATATTTTTTGGTTTTTTTTTAATTTATTTATTCGTTTGGATCACTGGATTGTATTATTATTTTTATATTTTATTTTTTTTACAATCCTACCGTTTCTGCGCCACAAATGTACTTTCGTATCAATATTTAGAAAAAAACATTTGTTAATTTTATTCATACAAAAGACACTTTTATTAAAATTCAATTTGATTAAAAAAATCAACCTTTATTGTTCAACCATAAACCATGACTGAATTTACAATTAAGTACTTATAACTAAGTTTTATTATTTTAATGTAAAATTGCTGATATCGACAAAACGTGTCTACATTTGAATTGTACCGTTTTGTTGATATCAGACATAAAATTTTGTAATTGGAGTGTCTGCATTCTTTTGTTATATTATGAGAACTTTTTTATTTTTAATTTAAAATTTTAAATAACAGGAAGTGTTGCATCAGCTTTAACAACGGTGTTATACGTAACTCCTGCTAAAAAGTGCAGTTCCCGAGGTCTGATATATCCCAAAAGTTGATCAATCCGTGCCATGGTAGAGATAAACATACATGTAAAGTTTGATAAACAATAAACAATGATTCCTTTCGCTATCATATGCCAATTTTCCAGTAATTTTCGCTAGAATATGCTCACTTGCAATAGGTGATAAACGAAAGTTTTGTAATGTATTACAATCAAGTTCATAGTTTATTCTTGGTCGTATTCTACGTTCAGATGCTTGCACACCTTCTTCTTCAAAAAGTTTTCAAACCTATTAATTTTTTAATTTAATTATTATATTTCTAGCGCACTAAACTTTACTCGAAACTCAATAAACATGTTATTTTTAACATACTTAATGCCTTAATTACTCTATTAAGAATGATCCTAGGCTTAACTTTCCCTTAAATCTCATAGTATAAAGTGTACATATACCATATATATATGTCAATTAAGCCTATTAAGTATATACATAAGTGCAGAGGCGGACGGTTCATATGAAGTATGCATTTGCAGTGGGCGACAGAAAAGCAGGCCCGCCATTAAAAACTTTAAAAAACCATAAATTTTAATACAAATTTAATTCAATTTACAGCGAAATTAACTTGATAAGATGTACCTACATACAAACATAATATTTTATTCCTAATAATATAAAAAATGTGCATGAAAAAAAAGGTCAGTTACCCAAAACACTAAGTATTGATCTTCATATATTTTCCTTTGTGCATACTATGAAATGGTCGTAAAATGAAAATTATTGATACATTTTGTTACTCCACACTGCTCTTTTATTTTTATTTATTGTACGAATACACAAAATATTTTTTTCAATGTATGAATCATCAGAATTGCAATTATTAATTTTTCCTTTTACATACATACTAGAACAAATTCGTATATGATGCCTATAAACAGAAAATATACAACTGTACACATTCAATCCTACATACACATAGGTGAAATCGTCTCATATCATATACATAGAAGCAAGATACGCAAAAAATAAAAATATTCAAAAATACACATGCACACATAATTTATATTGTTTGATATGAATAAGATCAACACTCATGCGTACACATATAATTATCTCATAAAGCAAGATTTTTATTTTGCTGAGATTACTCCCTATCAACACTCGCTCGTACACATATAATTATATCACAAAGCAAAATTTTTGTTATGCTTAGTGATCGTCCGGGATACACTCGTTCGTACACACTATATTTAAATTGTTTTATACATGCAAAATTTTATTTTTGCTTAGTTGTCGCCCACTCACCAAACAAACACATTATTATAATGTATTACTTTTTCTGTATCTATATTATATTTTACAAGATTTTTCCAGTTCATGAACAGGTATACATATAATCTAATAAATAACAAAAACAAAAAAATGAAAATAGCAAAAGAGAATACTGGGTAGATACATTACTCAATTGATTATACATACTGTAAAACAAAAACAAAAAATGAAAAGCGAAAAGCGAAAGAGAATAAAAAAAGAGTAGTAATATTTTTTTTGTTTTTTTGCTTTACTACCACCATAAACAAAAATAAAAAGCAAAAGGAAGCGAAATATTTTAAATGAGTTAAGAAAGAGTAAAATAATTTTTTGTTGTTGTATTTAATATGGAATGGAATTAAAAAAAATAAAACTAACAATTGTGAGAGATATTAGAACACGAATAATGTTACGTTACGTACTTATCTAGATAACGTTGTTTAGAAGGAAATTTTTCGTTCTTAATTGTTAACTAATTCTTAAATTGAATTTTAATATCTATGTAATTAACAGTGACACATATTACATCTTAAAATTTATTAAATTAAAAATATTTCCATTACTTTTATTTATCATTAGTATTCAAACCAATATGATATTTATGCATATACAAGTATATACCTGCATATGTATGCCATAACATTTACAAATTTTTCTAAACTTATTTTAAAATTGATTGCCACAATCCTGTTTTTACAACAGATAATGCTGCTTATAAGCAAACCACAGGGGCCCCTAGTACTATTACATTAGTAAACAACAAAAAAAAAACAAAAATTAAGAATGAGAATAGAAAGAAATTAGAAAAAGAGAATGAGAGGAATATTCTTAAATAATGGAATGCATAGCGTGATACTGAGATTGTGTATACCAATATTTTATTTGTTTAACAAAAAATTTTGAATAAATTTTTATAAATATATACTACGTATATTGAATTGAAAAAATCTTTTTTAATAAAAAACTTATTTTTTAAGTCACAAATTTTAGAAGGAAACTTTGATTTTCCTTAAATTTTTGAATGTAAGTTGAAACTTTTTTTATACGCTGCTTCATTTCTCAGACGATTTGTGAAATAAAAAGCCAAATTTTATTCGTAAATTTAAAATTATGAATAAAAATAAAAATAAATTTTTACTTTTTTTCATATTCAAATAAGCTTTGATTTGATATAATTTTCATAGAACCTTTTACAATAAGTTTCACTTACGTTAAAAAGTAAATTTTTTGGTTGTTAAAATCAAAAAATCAAGTTTAAATGATTGATATAAATCTTATCATAACTTCATAAAAAAACATACAGTTAAATAAATTACCTTGTTTTTGAATTTATAAAACAAAAAATTGAAAGTTTACTTCCAGACTATAATTCTATAATTAGTTCTGCATTCAGCATAATAAGGTTACAAGAAAGTGCTTATGATGCACAACGTGCAATGCCTATTAAATTTTGTTGACATTCTTGAAATAGGTGAAACGGTTGAAGGGGGGGCGCACTTTTTAGGAACCGCTTAGGGCGACGAATACAACACGACCGCGCCTGCATAAGTGTGACACATATACATATATATTTTGGGCAATGTGGTGTACATTCATCATTATTCATAATGTCCGATGTAGCCGGATATTATGAATACTGATTAATTGAAAGTACATGGTCCATAGCATAATATATATAAATTAACATTATTTTACGCATTAATTTACATTTGTAAAATAAAATGCAATACACTTTTCTTTATTTTACTTTAAATTCAAAAAAAATTTTTACTTAGCCAAATATGAAAGCCGAAATTCCTCTAATAAAAAAAAAATCGATAAGTTATCAAATAATTTAATGTAAACTGATAAGTAAAGATTTTTGGTGCAACCAAAAATGCTTATTTTTAGATAATTTGATAAACTAATCGCTATCTTTAAACAAAAAATTACTTACACTTTTTTTGTTTGGTGCAACACTCATCTGATAAGTGAGTTCTTTTTAATTTTGATAAGCTTATTGAGATCGATAAGCTTATCATTTTCACTTTTGCTGCAACGAAAATTTCGCAAATTTTTTTGATAAGTTGAAAAGTAGTAAGTGATAAATGGTTGGTGCGATAGGGTGTAGATGTTGCATAAGAAGATAAGAGCTTTGCAATAAATTCTAGAAGCGATTGCATGTTCAGGAAAACCGTGTCCTATTATATAGCCAGATATCCGAATGATTCATCCAAGAATATGGAACATCGAAATAAAAGAGAGATGTTGAAATCCGATGACGTACCAAACCTGTCAGCCCGTGTTGAAACATGAAGCTACCGAAAATTTATAAGTGGCCAAAATTGCATGACTTTTCAGTACCGTAATCAATAAAAACAGTTCCCCATCGAACTATGAAAAGTTGCAGTATCCCGAACTTCACTTAATTTATGAGTCGTACAAGCTGTTGCGTTAATTTCAGGGGAAGCTGTTACGTTACCAACAGACGAAAATTACGGATCTGTTTGGAATTTCAGCAGGATTCGGTTGATTCGAAATCGGCGACAATAACAAAATTTGTGGGCATCATGTCGGGGAGTTTACAGGCCTTAACTTATTTGGACGTAAATATCACTCGAAATAAGCACAAATTTTCGTGAAATTCTTAAAACGGATCCACAATTGATGTCCGTTTGTCCGGTACGATCCACGTGTGTCAAGTACAACCGGTAGTAACTATCATCTGTGCCAAACGACCATGTGTTATGTAATTTTACGAAACTTTTATCCCTTACACTAAAGAAGCTAATTGAAATGGTCAGAAGGGACATCAAGTGGTAAGTTGTCCTAGCACCCACAAACTAAACCAATGCAACAGACTACATAATAAATTGCGATAGTTTGAGGATTTTAAAGGAGGTGTAGAATGGCAATTAAAGGTTGGGAAACTGAAGAACTCCTTATATACAGCGATAAGGGAAGCCTTATATACAGCGACCTCCCTGCATTCGCCAAAAGGGCAATATGCAGCACAACTGTCCTTTCCTGAGATGACAGCTTGAAAATCGATTAAAATCCAATCCAGAATTATAAATCAAATACGTAAGATTTATGGACGAATATTTAAATCTAGACCACATGTAGGCAATATAGAGGCAAGAACTCATCGATACCAAAACCACCCACCTTACAATAGTTTTGGTCAAGCTATTTGCCACACATTTAATCTTAAAATAATCAATATTCAAATTATAATACTTTATAAAATATGTATTAATTTTTTTGAGTTGGTTCTTTGACAAAAAATTCTCAAGTACAGTTTCAGTTCAAACATTAGTAATGGAAAAATTATTTTATTAGTTGGTTGTAAAAATGTGTAACTCACCTTTTCTAAAGAATTTCTTATGTGCTCTCTCGCTTTTACTATTTCAGAGACAAGACTAAAAGTATTGAAATTCTAAAAAACACAAAAAGAAAATAATTTAAATTTCTATGAAAGAAGTGTAATTTATATAAACAAAGAAATAACTTTAATTATATTTAAATATATAATATTATATTTAATTATATTTAAATATAATTATTTAAATATCTTTTGGGTAAGAATCAGTGACTTCAATAATGCGCTCAAGACGTAAATTTTACAAAGTATCAAATTCCAAAAAGTTTAGTAAAAGCTCTTGACAATGTACACTCTTCCTAAATGCGTTTTATACGTAGTGGACACGTAAAATAAAAGTAAATCGGGTATCGAAACATTCGAGCACGTTTTTCTTATACCTTGTCATATAAATGTTGCCAGAAATAACCGATAGAATAAACTAGCATATATTTTCAGCAATAAAGCTCTAGTTATAAATTTTTTTTTCCTAAAATGCAGCATAAAAATGCTATGTTTGTAATGATGTGGTAACGTTTTACAAAAATTAACATTTGAACAGAATTTTAAATTAAAATTTTTAAATAAACGTCAAAGTTGTATTGATGTGGTAAAAATTGTATTCCAAAATGCACGAAAAGCTTTAGTAGTTTTTTTTACAATGTAAAAGAATTGAAAGCTCTGAGACAGTACTACAACCGTATTAATACCGTACTTAAATATTTTTAAAGCATTATTTAGGAAAAAAAAAATTTATAACTAGAGCTTTATTGCTGAAAATATATGCTAGTTTATTTTATCGGTTATTTCTGGTAACATTTATATGACAAGGTATAAGATAAAGTTGGGTCAAACCAATGGTTTGTATTGTAGTACTTTTCCCTTCAACAAGTGAAAATTCTGCTTTTAAATACAGTCTATGTATACCTATCACACTTAAAATTATTTTCATTCATATACAAAACTATTTCTAGGATTGCATATATTTAGGATGATGCATACATGCAGTCTTTGAAATAAAGCAAAAATTAATATAAAGAGGGGTTAACATAATGCTCGATTTTAAGGGTTAATTGTGTGAGTTAAGAAAAATAATTATATTTTTTAATGACATGGAATTTGCCGCTAGCTTTCTGTGTTTATAGAAATTTGAAAACATTTGCGGTTTCGGAAATATAAGGCGCCAAAAATTCCAATTTTACAAATTTCAAGAGGCGATAACTTGAGAAGGGATGGAGATGGAAAAAAATTAAATCTAACAAAATGAACTAGTTGTTAATGTCTATAAGCCCCTAAAATTTCAAGCTTATATAGACTGGGGTCTAGAAGAAAAACGAAATCAAAAATTAGGAAAAAGACTTTAGATAACGGTAAATTTGAACGGCCATTTTATTTTTCTAAAGTTTAACTATAGTACACCGCGCTAGGGGAAGCAAGCCACTGCCTTTCTGCGTTTGCAAAATTTCAAAAATGCTTATGGTTTCATTGCAACAAATAGTTAAAAAAGGCATTTTTAAGGTTTTGGGGGAGTATAACTTCTAGAGGGGGGGAGATAGGTAAAAATTTTGTTCTACGGAAATAAGTTTCTAGTAAAGATCTATGTACATACAAAATTTCAGCTTTCTATCTTCAAAAGTGTAGAAGTTTTGTAAACAGAAACACGGACAGACGGACGGACAGAGTGAAACTAATAAGCACTTTTTTTCAAAATTTTTTTGGAAAAGTGCTAAAAAGCGTGCTCCATTTTCTCGATACCCGATTTACTTTTATTTTACGTCTTCACTACGTATAAAACAAATTTAGAAAAAGTGTACAATGTCAAGAGCTTTTACTAAACTTTTTGGAACTTGATACTTTGCAAAACTTACGTCGTTAGCGCTTTATTGAATTCACGGGTTGTTGCTATTGTAATTTTTGCTATTGTAATTTAATCGCTGCTATTGTAATTTACCCAGCCGGGTAACAGATTCGGGCAGCTGCTATAGAACTCAAATAGATTTTTTCTAAATATTTTAAAAACTAAAAGGGATATTAATATTAAATTTTGCAAAAGGTGAATCCAATTACATTTTGCATATGTTATACATCTCCAAATAAGTGTTATTAATTTCACTACAATTGTACTATTTTACTACATTTTGGAATTCTGTACTACTATACTACTACCAAGCCATTTTTACTACTTTTTTGCCTTTATACAGAAAATGTCATTATTTTGTTTTAATATTTGTTTTGAATATAATTCCGTTATATCGTAACAAAAGTCTTTTCAAGGCTTAAAATGTAATCAATATTTATGTCAGTTAATTTATAATTATAAAAATAAATATAAATTAATAATTAATTATTAAAAATGAATATGCTTCGTTCAACAACTTTGAAATTCATATCATTTTATCTTCTGTTAATTCATTACAAAATTTAAATTAATTGGAACTCAGAATTTAAAAAATTGGGAAAAATATAATTGTTTATATAAACGAAATTTGATTTGAAATCAATTTTAAACAAAAATGAATTCGAAAAGCGTGTGTCAGTTTATGAATGACACATTTTTTAATAAGGTTTTTAATCTTTTATACAAATGTAGTTTCCAAAAAAAAGTTGACGGAAACCTAAAAATATGTTTTGTTATGTAAAATTTTTGTTTTTCTAAATTTCAAAATTATTTTCCAAAAAAAGTTTATATTGTTAATGTTTAATTTCGCACTTTACACACTCGAAAATGAATTGACAGTAACTAGATCAATTTGACATTAAAAAAAAAGCACAAGAGGTAGTTCGTTTGGGTCACTTGATTTTACAAGCACGGACATAAAAACATTTTTGCACCAAGCATTTCCTGCTACGCATTTATTTAGTCAGATGCCTTACTTTTTGCTTGGTGTTAATGATAACCCCAAATTACTAATCTAAAGCTCTCCATACTATTTATTTTAAGACAAAATGCTACTGAAAAACAAGTTGAAATTAACAACACTGCTCCAAATGCTTATTCTATATATTTGGAAAAGTAATAAAACTAGATTAGTGAAACTTGGTAATCTCAGGTCCAATTTCAGGTGACATATATCCCTGAGGTTTGATGGAATGGGTTGACAGGCTTAGGTAGCTGCAACACAATTCTACAAACGAATTTTAAATACTTAGAAAAATAATTAAAATAGATTCATGAAACTTGGCAGTCGCGTGTCCAATTACAGATCACATATATCCCTTAAACTAATTCTGGATAACTCAAAAACAAATTGTTAAACTCAGGTTGTGCGGGGTATAATTCGGTCGATTTATATTGACTGTAATGCTTTTACTTGTTTACCGTTTCTATCTGCACACATTTATTTTACATTCCATATTTCATGTTGGTTATCTAACGTACATATTAATAAACAAACATAAGTTCCAATAGGAAAAAGTGTATAGCCTATTTGATTTAGAAAAATATGTTAACATTTTAGTACTAATATAATCGAAATATATCGGGTATAATTGAAAAGTAAGCAATGCAGCATCGATTTAAAATCATCTAAAAATCATGTACAAAAATGCATCAATGCGAAAAGCACTTATAAGATCTGATGAACAAGAATGTCACAAACACGCATACATTTTTTTTGTAATTTTGTATTAATGCAAAGTTTTTACATAGAAACTGATTTATTATTTTAAATCAATAAATAATAAACTTAATTAATTTTACACCCTCCACTTCGCTTTGGTATGGAGTTTGTAACCACTTGAAGGAGTCGCTTTCGGTATGGACATTATATATACAAGGTTATTCAGAAAGGTATACAACTTATACCATTGATTAGAAGGTCGAAAATGGGTAAAACCGAACTAGGTACGAAATCTCAAGGGTTTTCGAGATACGGGGATTTTGACGAATTTTCACGAAATTTCTAGTTATCTAAGCTTTTTACCGACCGCATTGTGTAAACAATCGGTAGGTTATGTGATGGCAAAAAATTTTGCATATCGAGTTTTCGATGGAAATACACTTCTCCATATTAGGGAAGTGTAAATAAAATATTTTTAGCAACCTGTCGGTCTGTCGGTATGTGTGTGCACGCGTGTATCTCAAGTTCGGTTGAACCGATTTTAATGAAATTTTATATGTAAGTTTATTTCCACCATGGCACGGATTGATCAACTTTTGGTATATACCAGGCCTCGGGAACTGCACTTTTTAGCGGGCCTGTTTTACATTTTTCAACATTTTGAAGAAAATATTCAACCGATTTACTTGAGATTTTATATATAAGCTCAGCTCGACCGTCCGCGAAAATTCCTGTTTTGGAAGAAATCAGGCATCGGCAACTAGACGTTTACTACGGGCCAAACATACACTTTTGTGTATATAAAGAGAAATAATTAACCGATTTCATTGAAATTTAATATATGACCTCCTCATATTAAAGCAATGAACATATAATTTTTTTGGAAAGATCAGGGCTCAAAAACTGATTTGCGGGCCGATTTTACATTTTTCACCATATCTACGGAACGAATTGATGGAATTTCTTGAATTTGATATTTGAGTTCTCGTTGTTACCGAAACTAACTGGCGAGCATTTCAGGGAATTCGGGTAGCACAAAGCAAAACTCTACTAAGAGCCAAATTTACATTTTTCTAAGTATGTTAACTATAAGCTTACTAATGTCCTAAAAATTGGAAAGAAGTATTTAACAGACATTTTTATAATATTCTGTAACACTTTCATTTAACTAGACAATACACAATGCGGTCGGTTATGTGCTGACCACATCAGATTTTTTGATTATAACTTCCGTTCCGAAAAAGGGCTTCAAACAAACATTTTCTAAAAGGTCTAGTTAAAATCAATAAAATCAAAAATAATGAAATTTTTTGGCTTTTTAGATTTTATTGGATCCTTAAAATCTTGACATAGAAAAGGTTTTCGTGCTATATCTTCTGTACCATAAAATATTTTTCAACTAAAATATACTAAAATTAAGGTTTGAGAAAGTGGCCAAAATTCTGTAAAAAAAAATTTCAAAGTTTCAAAAAAGTTAGAACGAAATTCCATGGTTAGAAAAAACTTGATTGGAAAAATTTGATTGACTTCGAACTTTAGTAAAAATTTGATCTTTCCTAAAGTTCGAATGATTGGTATTCCGAAAGTACACAAAATACGCCAACTAGGGTCCTTGTGGTACCGCCAGATCCTTTCCCTCCCACTCCTCATCTGAACCAGCCCGAACCCCACAAAAATCGGTTCAAATTCCTAACACTCACATCCGCTAATCGCCTATCTTCATTACATTGTAACGGGTGTGACCTTTATCTTTAACCACCTGATATGGGCCTAAAAATATCGGGTAAAGTTTTATGTTACTCCCAAATTGGGTGCGCTTAATAGCCACCAAATCGTTGACTTTATATGTGTCTGCTTTTTGTCGTTTCTTGTTGTATGTTTTCAAGTATTCTTATTGAACTTTGTGCCTACTGGACTTAGCTTGTTGGCGCAATTCGTTTCTATCTTCAATAAAATTTTCAAATATTATTTCCTCTAATTGTTTAGCTAGCTGATGATCTTCGAGACTTTTTATGACAACACCCTCCAAATGATGTTTTTTCAATTCTTTGGTTTAAATTTGAATTAATAACTTTCTGAACGTATGGAACATGCACGTACCATTTCATAAGATTGTTGGTGGATATTTTTCTTAAGATATCGATAATCGTTGCATTCTGGCGTCCTATTTGTCTATTACTGCGTGGTACACCTGTTGTTATAGTAACGTGTTGAATTTTGTTCTTCGTACAGCATTCTCAAAAATCATTCGATGTAAACGCTAAAAACCTTTATCTGATATTATACGTCACCAAGTGTTTGATTGTAAAATTATTTTTTTTATAGTACTTCTGTAGTAGCTGTAGTTTTAATTGGTTAAATCCCAGTGAACTTTGAGAATGAATGAAGTATAGTGAAAAGATAATTCTATGCTGTATTTGCCATCAAATCAAAATACCTTGCATACAATTGCTGATAAACGATTTTATTTTAGTATTAATTTTAGGTATGAAATAATCTTGATTTAAAATAGTTGCGACTTTTTTACTGTTTATGTGACCTTGGCCATGAGCATTTTCTATAAGTTGACGTTGAAAAGATTTTGAAACGACTAATAAGTTTGAACCGTTTACAAATTTGTACAAAATATTGTTCTTTTACATAAAATCTTCATATTGACGCTCTTTGAGAATAGCGAAAATAAGTTTACAATATTCGTCGTTTGCTTGCGCTGATGCTGTTTGATGTAAAACAGAATTCTCTACTTTCATGATTGACGGCTTTCTACTCAAGGAATCGGCATGTCTCATAGCAGATCCCAAACCATGAAAAATTTGACAATCATATTCCTGTAACGTAATTGCCCATCTTGCAATGCGCGTTCATATATCTTTCTTTGACATAGTTTTTTGAAACGCTTTGCAGTCTGTAAAAAGGTGTAATTTAATTCCAAGCAAATATACTCTTAACTTTTACAAAGATTTCATAATGGACATAACTCGTGTTCATAACTCGCATAGTTTTTATGCAAAATAGATATTTTGGAACTTATATAAAATACTGGATGATATTCGTTATCATGATTTTGTAATAAAATTCCTCCATAACCTTCAAAACTTGCGTCCGTATGTAATTTAGCTTTTCTAAATCCGGATCGCAAAGCTTTAAGATTGGTTCACTGTATAAAATTCTTTTTAAAGTGTCATAGTTCAGTTTCCTAAAACCTAAATTTTGATTTTTTGCGAAGCAAATCTGAAAAAGTTTAAGCAATTATTGAATAGTTTTCGACGAGTTTCCGAAAGTATCCAATAAGATCAAGAAAACTCCAAACTTTTTCGATGCATTTCGATATCAAGAAGCTTCTAACAGCGTTGATTTTTTCGTCTGCGAGTTTTATGGTATCCTTTTCGATTATGTGACCCCAAAACTTGATAGTTGTACTGGAAAATTTTCACTTAATCCATTTAAAAATTAAGCCATTCTGTTTGGCTATTTCTAAAAACATTTTGCTAAGTTCGAATATTTTCATCTTCATTTAAAGTTGGTATGATTAAATGATCCATGTAAATTACGGCAATATCATCTCGTATTAATTCGTCAAAAACTGTATTAATAAAACGTTGAAAGATCGTTAGTGAGTTGCACAAACCGAACGGATCTTTCAGAAATTCATATTGATTATCAGGCGTAACAAACGAAGTATATTTCCTACTATTTTTATGAATGTTAACGTGAAAAAAACCATTTTATAGATCGAATATTAAAATATATTTTTGCATAATGTAGTTTTTCTAAGCATTCATCAATCAACGGTAACGGACATCTATCCTTCAAAACTTTTGCATTTAACTTACGATAGTGTACACATATTCTATTACTACCATCCTTTTTTGCTATTACTAACATATTGGAGATGCAAAATCAGATCGACTGTGTTGTATTATACCCATACCTAACCATTCTTGTATTTGTAGCTTAACGTCTTCTTTTTTTTTTAGGGCCAGTCTACGTAGCTTCTGATATATTGAAGCTTCGTTTTCTAAAGCAATTTTCAACTCGTAAGTCTTTTTTAGATCTGGTTTACAAGATTTGACCATTTCTAAAAATAATTTCGCTTAACTACATTCATAGACTTTTTAAAATCTATTTTTTTCAGAGCAATTTCTAGATGTGTGCCCATACAATCAAAACATCTGCTTCCCTTTTCTTTATCTGGACAACTATTGCTGAGATGTGATAATGAACCAGAATTTTTGTATCGTTGAATTTTAGAAGATTTAGACTTTTCTGCATGAGTATTTTCGTAGTTTACTTTTTCAAATTTTACGTACGGCTTTTCATATTTCGTTTTTGAATGTTCATATCTTGCGTTTGAATTGTTATATTTTGTATTCATAATACCATACCCTATGTTCATACAGTTATACCTTTGATTAACTACCTGAAAATTTTTTATATTTGAATGTATTCTTAATTTTCGTTTGGGTTCTTCTATTCTTTGGGCTTCAAATAAAACTGTTTTATTAATGATTGCTCATCTATCGTGCTTTTATTTGCAATTGTTTTCATAACGTACAAACACTTAATAAAACTTTCAGAAGATCTCTTCTTACGCTTTTTCAACGTTCCATGATCTTCAATGCTAGTTGACGAGTCATCGAATTCATCCGCTAATAACTTTTTAAATTTCGTAAACGTATTAATTCCAGCGTATGCTTCTACGGCCAGTTTAGCTGGATCTACTAATAATCTACCTGGTACATGTAGATGTGAAAGTACAAGTGAATTTCGCCCCAATTACAAATGGTAGAAATTGTTCAAAATATTTTATCCGTCCTAAGGATAAAATTTCTCCCTGATTCTCCAGAAAAAATTGTCTGATTTGTTGATTGAAATTTCGTTCTTCTCGTGACTTGATGCATTTACTATATCGCTGGTTTAATTTTTTTGACGTATCGTTTCTTTTTGTATCTTGGCTTAACTTTTTTGACGTATTGTTTTCTTTTTTTTTTAACTTTGCTTTCTCTTTCTTTTTTTTCTCAATATCTTAGGTTTAGTTTTTTAGTTTACTCTTTCGATATCGTTTTATGTGAATTAAGTTTAATGATGTATCGTTTTATTTAATTTTTGACTTTTATTCTTGACGTGTCTTCTAATTTTATTTTAATATCTCTGCTGTATACTTCAACGTAACATTTAATTTTTTGGAATATCCTTCGATTTAAAAGTTTTAACGTGTCGTATTATTTTAATTGTCGGAATTTTATTTTATTTATCTTTATATTTTGATGTAACGTTTTCTCTTATTTTTTGACGTGTCGATAATAACATAACTTTATATCTTGTCGACTTATTTTAATGACGCGATAATCTTGACGTAACATTTTATTTTACTTATTTTGATGTATCTTTTTGCTCAAGGTTTTTTGACGTGTCGATTTATTTTAATAATGTAGCTGTAATCGTGACGTATCGTTTTATAAATTTTTTGACGTATCTTTTATTCGAGGTTTTTTGACGTGTTGATTTATTTTAATAACGTGGCTTTAAATCTTTTTTAAAACGTAACATTTTGTTTAATTTTCCGACGTGTTTTCATTTAAATTTGACATATCTTTTTTCCCAATTTTTATGAATTTTTCGTGACGTATCGTTTTGTTTTAATGTCTTAGGATTGTATTTCGACGTAAATTTTATTTTAATTTTAACGTATTGTTTTACCTTAATTATTTCGACGTATAATTTTTTTATTTTATTTAATTTCTTAGTTTTAGTAACCATTTTATAATTTAATCTTATTTCGTTTGGACGTAATTTGATACCAAATGTAAACTTGATATCGGTATTTATTCAATTTGATCTTTGAAATAGTTGAATTGTGTTACCTCGTATTATATTAATAATTTCATTTATTTTGAAAATAAAAAAAAATCAATTTCAAAAAACTATAATTTATGGTAATGTGCAAGTTTATCGATTTTCTTTTAAAAAAAATTTACTCATCTAATATTAATACTGATACATAAAATATTACTTAGATACTTGCATTACCGACAAGATTTATTATATATAATTTTTCTTTTACTTTTTCCTTTTCTTTCTTGTTTTAACGTGTCTAAGTTCTAAGTAATTCAGAGAAAGATACAATTACAAATTAAACTTTGTGTTGTTTTTTTCTTTGGTCGTACGACTTCTACTATTTACATGTGTATTAGTAAATTCTTGCAGCAATTATAAACAAATGTAACTGTTCTTTAAATTGAAAATACCGTGTTAAAAAAAATTGAGCTTTACAATATGTTTTTTTTTTTTGTGCTTTTTAATGAAAATATTTTAAATTTAAAAACGAGTAAAAATTATTTTTATGCAGGCACACCTGCTCAATTTTTTTCAAAGAATGTACATAACTGTTCTTTAAAACGCTTTCGTAAAATAACTGCTTCAATGAATTTTCAAAGTTTCGAATTATTTATTACAAAATACTTTTATTTTAAAATATTTACTCTTTTCTTTTACTATATTTTCCTAACTTATCTTGCCACAATAACTTTGAAGCCTAGCTTTTCTCGTTGCCGTACCATTTCGTCCTACCTGGTTACTATATCATTGCATCTTATTTTAATTCACGTGAGGACAAACTTCTGACACCATTTATGTGGGAGATTTGACGGTTCCTTTGCGTCCAAAATAATACTGTTTAGTCTTTAGTTTTAATAATAATTAAGCTTTATTTATACATAAAATCTTTTGAATTTAACAATTTTAGCGAAAATTATGATGTTAACGAAACAAAAGCAAAATAAGAAATGTCTATCTCTATGTATTCTATGTTAGCAATAAAATGCTATTCAAAATGTCTAATAGCTGCACCAAAATTGTAAAGGATTGCTTTGAGCGTTAAATAGTATGACAGCTACCACACATACATGACTATGTACTTAAAATTTTTGCGAACTTTTCTAAACTATCATATTTTTTTTTAAATTTTTCCTAAACTCTTATAATAATATCATCTGTTATATATTAAAAAAAAAATTTAAACAAAATAAAATAAAAAAAAAATTTTTTTTAAAATCCAAAAATAGAAAAATACGACAGTATCCAGACAAACGTCGATTTTATAACCTTCTGGTTATCAGACTACAACGCTACTCACCAGGCTACGCAGTACCTTCAATTTGTCTTTAAAATTCTTTACTTTATTCATATTTTGTATAACTCTTAAAAAACCATCCTATTTTACATTATATAAATAACTCTACTTCTCAAGTATCAAAAAGTACGGGTAGTTCTAGAAGAGCTAGCGACCTGGGACAAAAGGCATTAGATAGGGTTTTGACTCTAGGGTCCCAGAAAAAGCAGGAATTCCACTCAACCTCCCTCTTCACCACCTCTCAAGATGCTTTATGACGGCTTTTTAAAAAATGGTACTACATCCTCCAAGGGTAATTTTTATTTACTTTTGGTACTCGTAGTATAAGTATTTTACATAAATTGTGTTTTGGAAGTATGAGTTATAACAAGAAGTGAACACTTCCTCCAGAAAATTTATAATTTTACTAAAATATTTACACCTTTATAATTTTACTAAAATATTTATTACGAAGTACTAAAGAGAATATTAAAATATTAAAATTTAATTAGCATGAGAATATAATACAAAAGTTACCTTTTGTATTATATTATTTATATTATGTACTTTTTTTTAAATTATGTACATATGTGATTACGTGATGTGATTAATATTCTTTATTTTGTATTTTCTTTAAGTTTTTCTGAACTAAGGTTTTACTAATATGTTTTAATTTTAGTTGAATGGATTGGACCTCACTACAAAATATGCGTACGATATTCTCTACCTCTGTTAGATATGGTATGGAAAGGAGTTCACTACGATTTTATTTTACTTTCACATTTTGTTGAAAATTGTGGCCAGTAAACTGTTTTATATATTGCAGTTTGTGCAGAAACGTCAGCAGATTTATCATATTTAAGTCTCGATAATTTATTATTCAGCCTTATTCTACTAGACGCGTCTCACATAAAAATGTGTGAATGGGAGATTTACTATTCTTCTAGACGCATCCATTAAAAGCGTCCATTATGTTATTCTACTAGACGCATTTTTGAAAAATTGTCACATTTAGTCGCATATATGAATTTTGTTGTCGACAGGGATATAAAGATTGCTGAAAAATAAAATTTAAATAAAATGAAGAAGATATAAGTATAATTAGATATGTTAAAAGCAATATTAAGTAATTTTATTAATTCCAGTGTAAAAGTAACCAACCGGCAGTTAAAATTTTAATCGAGTTAATGAAAAGTTCGTTTTCCTAATTTTCTTCATCACTTTTATCACTACTTTCACCCAAAAACAAAAGAAAATTCGAAAACATTTTTCTTTCTCTAATTTACTACTCGTATTTGTTTTTTTATACTTTTTTCTGTCACCAATTTATTTAAAAAACAATTTTCTAACTGTTTTACATCAAAACATTTCGAGTCTAGCTTCTTTTGTTACATCACATTTTGCGTCTAGTGGAATACCAAAAAAAATTTGAAACGTCTGTAACATAAGGGGGCAGATTGTATTCAAAAATTTTCGATGCTACGCAAATTACGTCATAAACAGACAAAAATATGTCTTTTGATTTTTGAATGAGGAGCAGAAATATTCAAAAAAGAGAGCGATTTTCAAAAACGTAGAGCCGATTCCTATATTTCATACAAAAAGCAATTTATTATCGTACGAATTCAAAAACTTTGGACAATAATTATGAACAAATTAATAAATTAATTCGCATTAAAAATATCACAATAAAAACATAAACTTCAAATAATATATTTTACATGAAACTTCATATACGTTTATACTTTTTTTAAAGTTTAGGCTGTAGCTATGATGATCAGAAAATACCTTAAAATATTAAAAAACAAGTAAAAACGTTTCAGTCGGTATAAACCGATTGAATTATACCCTGCACCTTTCGTTATTGTGTAGCAATTACTCGAACCTGTGAAATCATTCTATAGAAATTAGACATCTAATTTCTAATTAGACATCCGACTGCCAAGTTTCATGAATCTGACTTTATAATTTTTCCAAATATTTAAAATTAGCTTTTGGAGTTGAATGGCAAGTACCTGAACCTGTCAAGCAATTCCATCAAAATTTCACAAATATATCTGATCTATAATCGGACACACATCTGCCAAGTTTCATGAATCTGACTTTATTATTTTGCCGAATATAAAAAATTTGCTGTTGGAGTTGTATGGCAGCCACCCGAACTGGTGCAGCTGTCCCATTATAATTTTTGGAGCATGTGTAGAACATAATTGGACACATGTTTACAAAACATTACCGAACCCGAACCCGTTGTACGAATTAGTCCAATAACAATAGGGTTAGTCCTTGGCACAAAAGAAAAAACTTGTGAAAGCTTGGTGTCGATTGCATTATCCGTTTTTGAGTTATCGTGCGATCGGACGGACGGAGGGATGGACGGACATGTCTAAATCGACGCAGATAACTCCTTCAAGTAGTTACAAACTCCATACCGAAATTAATATACCCTTCACAAAGTGCAGGGTATAAAAAACACTAAAAAAAAGACTCAACACAAATTAACAGAAGAAAATTTTAAAAGTAAATTAAAGAAAAAAAAATATCTAAAAAAAAAAACTAGAATAACTGTCATTATTAAAAAAATTAAAAAAAAAGAGAACAAAAACCAAAAAGAAAACTAGGAAAAGGAAAATGTGTATTTAAATCATAAAAATATGTCTAGGGTATTACAGTGCATTGGTAGTAGCCAAAGTTATTATCATAGCAAATGCGCAAAGTTTCTTATGAAATTTTTGGTATGGTCAAAGCAGATAATTTAACATGTCTGTAATTGGGATTGATGTTAATTCGATCGATGGTGAATATGAGACTAAAGATGAAGGAAATGGCGCAACACATAAATTATCAACCTTTGATTCGAGCATCTGCAGTATTGAAAAAATGACTAAATATTTTCATTCATCAATGATATGAAAGTTGTCGTGGAGTCAATTTCAAAAAAAAATTTGATTTGGCTAGAATAATTTATTTCTTTATTTGTGCTAATTTTGCATAAATATACAATTTCTCCTATTATCTTTTGAATGACTCATATCTCGAGGAAAATTCATATTTTCTAAAATTTATCAACATTTATTTTGGGGATTTTATTATTGTTTTGGCTGGCGATTTTTTTTATTTTTTGTAGTTATTTGAAATGTCGTCTACCACATGTACAAAACGTTCGAAAAACGTAGAGCGGATGGTTCTATTCAATACGCTGAGCGTAAGGAAATATTACATTTAACATGTGCTAAAATTACCCAAAATGGAATATACATAGTGAAAGCAAACAACATTTTATTCAGATGTATTAACTGCAACAAAAATAGAAAACTCTCACTGTTCAATGATAATATTCCTGTTTCACCATGAAGTGTCAAAGTCTGCACAACTTGGAAATCGCAAAAGTATTGGAAGATAATAATAAGAAAATCAAAGAATTAAGAAAGGATAATGAAATATTAAAAAAAAATTAAGTATCTGGAAAGGAAAGTGCATAGTTTGGAAAATTACAAATTTAAAGGTTGCATTGATATTATTGGTGGGACATATTTAACTATACAAAAAATATGAAACAAAAAGTGATTTCTCTCTTTGATGAAAATAAGAAATTTAAAATTAATGAACAAGACATCAAATCTTTGTCGATTAAAAAAATTGGAAATAAAAACAAACTACATGTTAGTATTGTTTTTCTAAAATTTTTTCTTTAAAAAAAAAATGTTTAACAATATTTAATAATTTTTATAAAAAGGATAGGATTTTTAATGCAGAAATTTTTGTAAAAATTTAAATGGTAAAAGTAAATATATATTTAAATGAAAGTTTATAATATTATTATCGAGCTGCATTTAATAAAACACGACAAGCATGTAAAGAAAAAACCTTTGAGTATTTATGGCCCAACTTTATTCCCAATATACAATTTATATTAGGAATAAAGTTGGGGCAAACCAATGATTTGTATTGTAGCACTTTTTCCTTCAACTAGTGTAAATACTGCTTCTAAAAACAATATATAGGTATATTTACTACACTGTCAAAATTAGTTTCATTGATACACGAAACTATTTCATTGAGGATTGCATATATTTAGGATGAGCGATTTATGCAGTCTATGAAATAAAGCAAAAATAAATTTGAAGAGGTGTTGACATAATGCTCGATTTTAAGAGTTAATTGCGTGAGTTAAGAAAAATAATTATATTTTTTAATGGCATGGAATTTACCGTTAGCTTTCTGCGTTAAAGAAATTTGAAAAAGCATGCGGTTTCGGAAATATAAGGTGCCAAAAATTAAAATTTTACGAATTTCAAAAGACGACAACCTGAGAGGGGGTGGTGATAGGAAAAAATCTTCTTCTAACCAAATGAACTATTTCTTAGTGCCTAAAAGGTGTAAAAATTCCAGACTTTTATGACCTGTTGTCTAGAAAAAAACGACATCAAAAATTACCAAAAAACGGATTTTAGATAACGGTAAATTTTAGCGGCCATTTTATTTTTTTAAAGTCCAAATATCCAGAAGGCATCTACTATTTTTCTGTGTTTGCAAAATTTTAAAAATACTTATGATTTCACAACAATAAATAGTTAAAAAACGAGAAAAAATATAGTTGACCGTGTCAACTCTGTGATACCCGTACGAATTTGTTATCCTACACAGACTATGAATTTAATTGACTATGGGACAGACTATGGGACAGACTATGACTTTAAATTGTCGTATTACCATATTCATTCATACAAAATTTGAGACTGTGTTCAATATTTTCTAAGATATGGCCTAACTACTGTTGAAATTGTAAGGCTGCTACTAGAAAGAGCCAAGCAATTTTGACGAGTTTTATCAGACACATTGGCCCTACTTATAAACTTACTTGCGCGAAATTACAATACCACAGCTTTCATAGTTTTTAAGGTATAGTGAAATAAATTTTGAAGTTGTATGACAGCTACCCGAACCAGTACCGCGATCATATCCAATTTAAATGGGATTTTGGGATTGAAGTAAGCTCAATTAGTTTTTGAGTTGTCGTTGGGACGCACGACCCAGAATTCGATACTACAAAAATCAAATCGAATTCGAATATTCGATCAAAAACGTACACTTGAGTCCATTTCTCAGACCATTATTTCTTAGCGTTACAAACGGTAAGACAAATTTAGTATATCCTTCGAATAGTTTTAGATAATAAATATATCCTTTTTTAGAGGGGCGGAGATAGGTAAAAATTTTATTCTACATATAAAATTTCAGTTTTCTATTTTCAAGGATGTAGTAGTTTTGTAAAAATGTGCACTGCGATTTTTTGGAAAAGTGCTTAAAAATGAAGGAAATGAGCAAATTTTTAATATCTTTGTAAACTTTATATTGTTAATATTTTAAAACTACTATGATTAATACTCAAATCAACTTTCGATTACCTTAATTTTAAACATAGTGTAAACTCAAATATTATCAATTTCAATTTTTAGTTTTATCTATCAGAATATTATAAGTTTGCAAAAAATTTTGATTCTCTTGAACCTCATATTATATTTTGACTGAAATATGGATATAACAACATGAATGTGCAAATTTCCTTATTCCAAATTATATTTTTCGAGCAACATCTAATCAAACTTAAGCTTCTGGGAACGTGGCAGTGTTTTACATAAAGAATTTAAAAGTTAAAAATTTTCATTACAATTTGAATTCTTGTGATATTTTAAGGATTTTCTGTGATATTAATGGTACAAATTTCGTGTTAATTTGCTTTTAATGGTACAAATTAGGTATAGTTATTTGCTTTTATAGATGATCTCCTCTAGCTTAGATTCGTAAGTATTTGGTTTAAAAATAATTTGCAGTATATGTGTGAAGTCCTCGAAATTTATTAATAAATATAATTCATCACTCTATGAATTCATTGAACTTTTCTTTGATATGCATTATCATAATAATAGTAATTCTATCTTTTCTTCGAAAGCACATTTCGCATTGTTATGGACGTAATGAGTTAGGGTGACTTTCGTATTGTAAAAAAAAAACAATATTTAAACCGTTTTTAAACTGTGTGAGCTTTTAATGTGAGCTTTTAAATCTTTTTACCAGATTGCCAATATAATACAAATTTGACTAATTACTTGCCTAAAATTTAGGCGAATTCATTAATCCAAACTAAAACCAAAAATTCATATTGGCCAAAAACTTCATTCGCTTCGCCGATCATAATAATGGCTTGTATGTATCGTTTATTCACGATTTGTCATTTTAATTTATTCATTTTATAATAACCTGACGTTTAATACCAATTTGACACCCAATATTCTGTTTTAATCAGTATTGTCAGGTTTACTTCACATTTAACCTAACAATCCAATTTGCGGCGGTATATAAAACTAACATTTGGCACAATGCGTTAAATATTTAATCAATAGAAAAATTTTAATAAGTTTTACATTCAGTGCTTTTACATTTTAGCACCGCTAAAATTATTAAAAATTAAAGCCACGGATGGACAGAGTAAAACTAGTAAGAACTTTTTTTTAATTTTTTTTAATATTGTTGTTGCTGGTTTGCCACCTAATATCTAAGATAGAAAAAATTAACGCAAACATTGAAATTACCCATATTGAAAAAGTTTCACCAATTCATAAAGGTGTATTGAATAACAGAAACATGAATTCGCTATATTTAGTTGAACTACTATATCAGAATTCTCATATAAGAAAAATTCTCATATTTTTCAGCGGAACTAAATATGGCGTAAGAAAACATCAAAAAAAATTTTTTCACCATCACTTGTCACCTTTTCAAGCTAAACTATATGGTGAAGCAAAAATTATCGAATACACCTGCGTCAAATAAAGGAACCCAAATTGTAAAAAATTTAAAATTTCAAGAATATCAGGTTTATTAAAACAATTTTTATTATTAATAAATAAACTTTCATTAAGAAATAAATTTAATTTAAATATAAAAATTAATACTATTAATTTAATAAATATTAATAAATTCCACTCATTATATATTTTTAATGAATATATTTGTGAATATTTATTTTTCTTTTCCAAAATATTATCATTGCTACAAAAATACAAATTTTACATGTTTATTATTATAATTTACTAACTTTTATATCCACATATATAATATTATATATTTTTACGTACAAGTAGATTGTTTTCAAAGAGTAGAAACACTAAATCAATGTTTTTTGATAGTTTTAAATTTTATATAAATATTTTTGACTTCTTACATATTCATTTTACATTTCTTTTTAGCACTTTTCCAAAAAATTTTTGAAAAAAAAGTGCTTATTAGTTTCACTCTGTCCGTCCGTCCGTCCGTCCGTCCGTCCGTCCGTCCGTCCGTCCGTCCGTCCGTCCGTGTGTCTGTTTACAAAACTTCTACACCCTTGAAGATAGAAAGCTGAAATTTTGTACGTACATAGATTTTTACTAGAAACTTATTTTCGTGGAACAAAATTTTTACCTATCTCCCCCCCTTTAGAAGTTATACCCCCCCAAAACCCTAAAAATGCCATTCTTTAACTATTTAGTGCAATGAAACCATAAGGATTTTTCAAATTTTGCAAACGCAGAAAGGCAGTGGCTTACTTTCCCTAGCGGGGTATACTAAAGGTTAACTTTAGAAAAACAAAATGGCCGCTCAAATTTACCGTTATCTAAAGTCCGTTTTTTCCAAATTTTTGATGTCGTTTATTTTCTAGACCCCAGCCTGTAGAAGCTTGAAATTTTATGGGCTTTTAGACATTAACAAATAGTTCATTTCGTTAGAAGAAAATTTTTTTCCATCTCCTTCCCCTCTCAAGTTATGGCCTCTTGAAATTTGTAAAATTTGAATTTTTGACACCTTATATTTCCGAAACCGCAAGCTTTTTCAAATTTCTATAAACATAAAAAGCTAACGGTAAATTCCATGAAATTAAAAAATATAATTATTTTTCTTAACTCACACAATTAAACCTTAAAATCGAGCATTATGTTAACCCCTTTTTATATTAATTTTTGCTTTATTTCAAACACTGCATATATGCGTCATCCTAAATATATGCAATTCTAGAAATAGTTTTGTATATGAATGAAAATAATTTTAATAGTTTGATAGGTATACATAGACTGTATTTAAAAGCAGAATTTTCACTTGCTGAAGGGAAAAGTGCTACAATACAAACCATTGGTTTGACCCAACTTTATTTATTTTAAATTTATTTTTTTACCGACCGTATTGTATATACAACAGGTAGATTATGTGATGGCAACAAATTTTGCACATCGAGTTTTCGATGGAAATACACTTCTCCATAGTAGGGAAGTGTAAATAAAATATTTTTAGCAACCTGTCGGTCTGTCGGTCTGTGTGTGCACGCGTGTATCTCAAGTTCGGCTACACCGATTTTGATGAAATTTTATATGTAAGTTTATTTTCACCATGGCACGGATTGATCACTTTTGGGATATATCAGGCCTCAGGAACTGCACTTTTTAGCGGGCCTGTTTTACATTATTGAACATTTTGGAGAACATATTCAACCGATTTACTTGAAATTTCATATATGAGTTTTGCTCTACCGGCCGCGAAACCTCCTAACTTTTGGAAGAAATCAGGTGTCAGCAACTGGACATTTACTACGGGCCGAATATACATTTTTGCGTATATAAAGAGAAATAATAAACCCATTTTATTGAAATTCAATATTTAAATTCTTCTCCATTTAAAATACACTTCTCCATAGTAGGGAAGTGTAAATAAAATATTTTTAGCAACCTGTCGGTCTGTCGGTCTGTGTGTGCACGCGTGTATCTCAAGTTCGGCTACACCGATTTTGATGAAATTTTATATGTAAGTTTATTTTCACCATGGCACGGATTGATCACTTTTGGGATATATCAGGCCTCAGGAACTGCACTTTTTAGCGGGCCTGTTTTACATTATTGAACATTTTGGAGAACATATTCAACCGATTTACTTGAAATTTCATATATGAGTTTTGCTCTACCGGCCGCGAAACCTCCTAACTTTTGGAAGAAATCAGGTGTCAGCAACTGGACATTTACTACGGGCCGAATATACATTTTTGCGTATATAAAGAGAAATAATAAACCCATTTTATTGAAATTCAATATTTAAATTCTTCGAATTAAAACAATGGACATACAAATTTTTTGGCAAGATCAGGGCTCGAAAACTGATCTATGCTCCGATTTTACAATTTTTAGCATATCTACGGAACGGATTGATGGAATTTCTAAAATTTGATATTTGAGTTCTGGCTGTTACCGAAATCAACTGGCGGACATGTCAAGGAATTCGGGTAGCTTACTAATGTCCTAAAAATTGGAAAGAAGTATTTAGCAGACATTTTTATAATATTCTGTAACACTTTCACTAGACAATGCACATTGCGGTCGGTTATGTGCTGATCACATCAGATTTTTTTTATTTGCAAAATCACACTTTACCAAATTATTGTTAAACTAGCTTAATATTAAATTTTTTCATATATTATGTTTTATAAAATAATTTTTTTAATGCTTTATTCTGAAATATTTTCTTTTTCTTTTTATAAAATTTTGGAAATTGGAAGTGATTTTTGTTGAGAATTTTGTAAAATTTTTTTAAAACATGAAATTTTAAAAATTCTTCTCTCTTATCAAATGTTGAGCAACATTTTACCTATGAGTACTTTTGTTTATATTCAATAGGTCCAATTTATTCCATTGATTATAATAACATAAAGGCCAATTAAATTATTAAACATTATGCAGTTGTTGAAACCTTGATTTTATCTCTTTTCACACGGATGATTTGTATTTACTACAAAGGTTGCGGAACAAACTGAATAGTTTGGATTTTTCAAACAGGAGACAGACTTTTGGCGGAACGGCAATTTTTGTTAGTGAAGATATAGCTAGTAACCGGAAAATATTTTGAAGGGGATCCCGCAGGATACATTTCTTGATCTATTTAATATTTATTCAAATGGCCTGTTATATAAGTTTGGGGGGCTAATTACAGTCGTATGCGGACGATGCAATACTTAAATTTAAAACATGATATCCAGTTAATTGAGAAATGGTTGGACGCGCAACGTTTGCCGTTAGGTATTTGAAAAACAAAAATTTTTCAAATACACAATTTTCTACCACACAATTTATTTTAGAAGGGCTAAAGAGATAAGACAAAAGGCATTAGATAGGGTTTTGCCTCTAGGGTTTAATCTGACATTGGAGCTTTTAAGCCCCGAGATAGCCCTATTTTAAGACTTTCTGTAAAAATTTTTGTATAAAAAAAGCACGTTCTCTTTTATACTTTATGTTATTAGAAACACAAACCAAGAAATATATAATATTCGAAAATACAATAATCTCACATATTTTTATTTCAAAAAATCGAAATAAGCTTAAATAATAATGTCAACTTTCATCAAAGACATCAGATGTTTTGTGGCATCTGAATATTAATGCTTCATTTGTTATTGTGTTGAATATTACGTTTTTATTTTACGTTAGCAAATTTTAAGATAATATATACACAACTTATGTACGTATGTACTTAAAATTTCATTTTTATTATTCGAACGAAAAACTGTTAAATGCTAAATTCTAATACATTCATATGTACATAAACTTTTATTTATTTGAGAAAAATTAATTCTATATGTTCACCTACAATTTTGAATATTATTCAGTTCATACAGGAAGTTTTACAAAAAATCGTTAGGAAGCTTAAAAACACAGATAAATACATGCTTATGCATATGTACTTAATACATACATAAGTACTTAAAATTTTTGCGAATTTTACCAAACTATTATAACAATATTTTATTGGAAATTTTTCTTAAAACTTTTATTAATATATTTATCTGTTATATATTAAAAAAAAAATAAAACAAAAAATTTAAACAAAATAAAATAAAAGCAAAAATTTTTAAAATAATTCAAAAAAAGAAAAGCACGACAAGTTATTAAGGTTGGTTATAAGAGTACCACGACACCCACTAGGCTACGCAGTACCCTGAATTTATCTTTCTAATCTTTTATTTTACTAATATCTCGTATAACTTATCAAAAACCATCCTATTTTAGATTATTAATATATAGCTACTTCTGAGATGGGAAATATTACGAGTACTTCTAGAAGAGCTAAAGATATGGGACAAAAGACATTAGATAAGGTTTACGAGTGGGGTCCCAGAAAAAGCAAAAATTCCACACACTCTTCCGACATACCACGTGTCCGCCTTTTGCAAAATAGTACTACATCTCATGGGGGTAATTTTTATTTACCTTCGGTAGCATAAATATTGTATATAAAAGTTGATTTTCGGAAGTGTGAGTTATAACAAGAAGTGCTCCCTTCCTTAAGAAAATTGCTAAAGTAAATAAAATCTACATTGTTTTATAATAAATATGTACGTACGCATTTAGTTATGTATTTTTTTGGCGATCTGCTGCAATATGTATTAGTAAGCAAAACATAAGTGTACATTTAATAAGAAAATGTTATTTTATTGTATTAAACTTTTACAAATAGGGTATTTTCAAAAAAACACTTAGGGGCGTAAACTCACTGACATTTATTTGCATGGATAAAGCTTTTTAATTTCATTTTAAATAAGAAAAAAACAAAAAAAAATAAAAAAATCAAGAAAAAAATTGTTCATCAATTATCAATAAAAAAAATTGTTCATCTGACAATTCGCATTTTTCAAGGTTCGTGAAATTCGGAGCATAGTGTTAAATCGAAAGCCTTTCCCAGCTACAGGGATTTTAGGGCAGTTTAGCGAAATTATAATATACTTAAGGTTTTTTGCTTAAATTTTTTACTCCAAAAAAGATAGAAGTTTCAAACAAATAGTTTTCGAAAGAACTTTAAGAAGGGAAGGCTTTAAACAAATAACAGTGGGTTATTTGGTTTCGCATGTTTTGTCGTAAATACAAGCACTCGAACTTTGGGAAAAATCCAATTTTACTCAGCTTTTATTGTTTTACTTTTTTTGTGCCAACAATTGCTCATAAATTTTTTCGAATCTTCCAAAATACTCTTCACAAAATTTTTAGCTGCTTTAAGCTTTAATTTAGACTATTAATCGTTAAAATATCTTTTATGACACAGGAGATATAGCAAAAAAAACCATTTCTATGTCCCGTATTCACAGGCCTTAATTAAATGTGTAAACTCAAAAAATTATGACTATTTTTTATATTTGAGTGCTATAATTGTACACATACATATTTACGGAACGTAGATAATCGAAATTTTTTTTTATTTCCGTGTTGTTCGTGTGCACATCCATTAAAAACAATTTTTGTTGTAATATTGATCTTTGATTAAAAATATTAATGACTGTAAAAATTTGTGTACTTTATCCTCACTAATTTTAAAGTAACATACGATATGCTTATTTGCATGTCGTATTGAATAAATATATGTAACGCATATTGTATAACCGTTAAATGTTATATCCCTTGTTATACCCTGCACTTCGTGAAGGGTATATTAACTTTGGTATGGAGTTTGTAACTACTTGAAGGAGTCATCTGCGATATGGACATATATATATATTCTTGCTCAGCGTAAAATTCTGCGTCGATTTAGACATGTCCGTCTGTCCGTCCGTCCGTCCGTCCGTCCGTCCGTCCGTTCGCACGATAACTCAAAAACGAATAATGCAATCGACACCAAACTTTCACAAGTTTTTTCTTTTGTGCCAAGGACGAGCCCTATTGTTATTGGACTAATTCGGACAACGGGTTCGGGTAGCTGCCATACAACTCCAAGAGTTTATTTAAAATATTTCAAAAACTAATAAAGCTATAAATATAAAATTTTGTATACATGTGTCCAATTATATTCTAAACATGCTGTAAAAATTATAATGGGATAGCTGCACCGGTTCGGGTGGCTGCCATACAACTCCAACAGTAAATTTTTTATATTCGGCAAAATAATAAAGTCAGATTCATGAAACTTGGCAGTCATGTGTCCAATTATAGGTCAAATATATTTCTGAAGTTTTAGAGGAATCGCTTGACAGGTTCGGGTACCTGCCATACAACTCCAGAAGCTAATCTTAAATATTTGGAAAAATAATAAAGTCAGATTCATGAAACTTGGCAGTCATCTGTCCAATTATGGCTCAAATATATTTCTGAAGTTTTGGTGGAATTGCTCGACAGGTTCGAGTAGCTTCTATACAAGTCTAAAAGCTTATTTTAAATATTTGGAAAAATAATAAAGTCAGATTCATGAAACTTGGCAGTTGTGTGTCCGATTATAGATCAGATATATTTGTGAAGTTTTGGTGGAATTGCTTGGCAGGTTCAGGTACTTACCATACAACTCCAAAAGCTAATTTTAAATATTTGGAAATATAATAAAGTCAGATTCATGAAACTTGTCAGTTGTATGTCGAGTTATAGGTCACATATATTTCTGAAGTTTTGGTGGAATTGCTTAACAGGTTCAAGTAGATCCCATACAAGTCTAAAAGCTTATTCTTAATATTTGGAAAAATAATAAGGTCAGATTCATGAAACTTGGCAGTCGGATGTCCAATTATAGGTCAGACATGTTCGTGAAGTTTCTATAGAATGGTTTCAGAGGTTCGAGTAATTGCTACACAATAACGAAAGGTGCAGGGTATAATTCAATCGGTTTATACCGACTCAAACGTTTTTACTTGTTTTTATACCTACTTAGCTAATTAAAGTGAAACTAAAAAGTATTTAATTAAATTGCATGTATTATCTTTTTGTATGTAAATATTTACATACAAACAATTTAAAAAAATAAAAGTAATGTCCAAAAAATTGTATTATTTATATCTCAATAAAATGTGAAACGGATAAAAATTCCTTTAATTTGTTTTCTAAAATTTTCATAATCCTTAAAATCTTGCGACTTATAAATGATTTGTTATAAATATTTGACTTTTTTGTTAAACTAGAGGTAATTTATCCTTCTCGCAAAATAACTTTAAACTATTGCAAAAGTAAAATATAGTATTATATTTAATAAAAAACAACAGGTAGGTACGTATCTGACTTTACTTAAAAAATTATTCCAAAGTCTTATGCACACCCACAAATCAAGTAGTTTTACATAATCGTCTATGCTTTTAACAAGTGCTTATTATAAAACTGTGGATTCTCAAACCAATTTAGAAACCCACTCTATTTTAATAAATTAGGTAATTAACGAATTTTAATGAAACTTAAAAACTTGTTGGTGTGCAGATATTTATACACTAAAAGATCATAATATAATTTAATGAAATATTATTCATTCAACTTTAACAAAACTAAGACGGCAGTTTACAGTCCAATTCTAAAAAACGGCAGAAATCCTAGTCTATGGAAAAGAAACAAAGCTAAAAAATTTCGTTAATCAGGGAAATTTTATTTAACAAGTAAAAGTATAAAAGTGATCGAGAAAAAAATCTTACCAAGCTGTATACTTTTTCTTTTGCAACAAAAAAGTTATAGAGCAAGATAGGAAGAAAATATTTCTGGATTTCTGAAAATTTAACAACGAAAAAAAATTACAATTTTACTTCAAATTTATCAAATAAGTGTCTATAAAACGACGTAGGATTACGATTCAAATATGAAAATGCAAAAAGAATTTACTATGCATTTGACAATTTCTTGGATAAGCCATCTGGGTCTCCTAAAGCTGGTGAAAGAGGAAAATACATAAAAAAAGTAGCAGATCTTAAAACACTTACAGCTATTCACAAACATATTGAAAGCATGATAAGCACAAACATATTGATGAAGAGAAATAACCTAACGAATCCAAAGAATTTGTTAAGGAATCCAGCTGCAATACTTTATGAACATACAATTTCAAAAGAAAAAGAAAAAGTTCTTAAAAATCTCATTTCATTCTACCACCGGAATACAAAAATTATATGCGAGAATTTATTTATCTGAGAATATTTTAGATGTATGCAATAAATTTCAAAAATTTATAAAATAGCCATTTTTATTACAAAATTAAATAAAACGTTTTTCATAAAAAACATCTTAGATAACAATGATTATTTTTATTTGTGCTATCAAGTATGGATATGGATCAAAATATGGAAAAAATCAAAAAAGTGCAAGTGGGTCAAAATCGCACTAGACCTTCTTTACCTAACTTTGTATATCTTTTGACGCGTTTGTGGAGATTGAATAATACTTTATAGTCAAACCTTTAAAACTGTAATAAAGCTTTGTCCTACTGACAAGACAAAGATTACAGTAATTTAGGAAATCAGATCATGCAGTTTTGAAATAAATTGCTTAAAAACTTCAAACGTGATTTTCGTTCAATTTCGATTCAAACCTTATGTCGTATGGATCAAAATACCACTCAGCCAACGATAAATTGTTATATAGAATTTGTATCGTATAAAATGTATGTCGATTTTCTTAATAAGCACAAGTTATTAATTTTCGTTTTATTTTCATATGTTACGCAGCATAAGCGATTACATTTGGATATAGTATAATTTATTCTTAATATTATTGATTGTTTTTTAATGTAGTTATATATTTTCTGCAAAATAAATTAAAACAGCAAAGAAACTGGTGGATGAATGATGAAATGTATACTTAAGAGGATAGAGTACAACTAGGGGCCCCTGTGGTTTGCTTATAAGCAGCATTATCTGTTGTAAAAACAGGATTGTGGCAATCAATTTTAAAATAAGTTTAGAAAAATTTGTACATATTATGGCATACATATGCATAAATATCATATTGGTTTGAATACTAATGATAAATAAAAGTAATGGAAATATTTTTAATTTAATAAATTTTAAGATGTAATATGTGTCACTGTTAATTACATAGATATGATTAAAATTCAATTTAAGAATTAGTTAACAATTAAGAACGAAAAATTTCCTTATAAACAACGTTATCTATTAAAATATTTCCATCATCGATTTTTCCCTGAGGCACCGTATCTTTGACTTGAATTTTTAAAGAATTGGAGTCTATGGCTCTTAAACATACTGTGTATAATTGCCCATGCGAAAAGCACGGCTGGGGGAGATAGAGGCCAACCTTTTCAAAAGTTTGCCCTTGGGACTTATTTATAGTCATGGCATATGCAAGACGGATGGGGAACTGATGTCGAACAAAATTAAAAGGAAAGGAAATAGTACCTTTCACGCTAAACTTTAAAACCAAAGTGAATGTGAATTAATAAAAAATCAATGCCTCTTTTCTTTATACAGACCTGGCTTGGCTACTTACTCAATTGAAATTTCGCAAGCACACGAAGAATAATTGCCTTAGTATGTAACGTAACGTTATTCGTGTTCTTATATCTCTCACAATTTTTAGTTTTATTTTTTTTAATTCCATTCCATGTTAAATACAACAACAAAAAATTATTTTACTCTTACTTAACTCATTTAAAATATTTCGCTTCCTTTTGCTTTTTATTTTTGTTTATGGTAGTAAAGCAAAAAAACAATAAAAATATTACTACTCTTTTTTTATTCTCTTTCGCTTTTCGCTTTTCATTTTTTGTTTTTGTTTTACAGTATGTATAATCAATTGAGTAATGTTTCTACCCAGTATTCTCTTTTGCTATTTTCATTTTTTTGTTTTTGTTATTTATTAGATTATATGTATACCTAATGTCTTTATATCTAACAAGTCCCAATACTCAATTTTTTTTACGAAATGTTACGAATTTTTGGCCTCGTTGTTGGTTTTTTCTTTAAATGCCACTGATCGTGTCATATTTTTTATTACTTTTTTCTTTTTTTTTACGTAAAAAAGAGATTAATATTTTAAAAATTCTCAGGATATTATACACATTTTTTAAAAAGCTTCCCATTTAAATTCTATTGCACGAAAAAGAAAGAAAGGTAGGAGGAAAGAAAAAATGAAAAAAAATTTCAAATTCATATTTCAGTATGGTTTCAAATGTTAATGAGGAAGGATGTATGATTTTTTATGCACATTTTGTATTTCCCAATAAGGTAAGTTGAGTAGTGTCGGCTAACAAAAATGTTATTAAAAGTAATATAGGTTGACACATTTCAACAATTTGAATTATCTCATTTCGATTATTCATACGTTACTTATAAAATTGTTTCAAATAATTTCAGTTAGTTTTTAAATTATTAAAAATAAATATGTATGTACCTACTTCCAATAATTTTTTTTTTTAAATAATTATTTTAAAACTATTTCAAACATGTTATATTGAGTGCTTCAAAAATTTTGCTGTGCTCTTTTTTCATATTTTATTAGCAGGTAAACAAGAGCAATCTATTTATAAAATGTCCCTGCATGTGTATGTATGACCTATCTTAATTCTAAACGGAAAGAATTTTAAAATACCTGAACAAAAATTTTAAAATACCTGTTATTTTACAGTCGGAATTTTCGAGTCATTTGGTAAAATACCATTTATTTCAAAAATAGAAAAATATTCAAATCCGGTCATAAAAATATATGATTGTTTTTTCCAAACATTTTAAATATTTTTTTTCTTAGGTAATTGATATAAATGATAGTAAGTTTTTAATATTTTTTCAAATAAAAATAGAGGTAAAATTTTGAAGTTTATATAAAATTTGTATTTAACAAATAATATTTTATTTTAGATATTATTTTAGATATTATTTATATAGTATTTTAGATATTATTTTCTAATTCCCTCTTCAAATTTTTTCTTTACTATGTATTTATATCAATATTTAAGAATTATCTTTCATTAATTATATTTTCAACTTGACACCACAGGTACTTCCCATATCTTGCGTTAACTTACCCTATGAGAAAAAAAAGCTGTTCACTTAAAAATAATGAAATGCTTTCAGTAACAAATAAAACGTTGAAGGCGAAGGTTGTGTTTGTTGTTTTTCCGCTTTTTTTTAAATTTTAAAGTAATTATCAATGAAAATATTAATATATTTTTTTGATTTTTCAAATATATGTTCTAAATTTTACCTGCTTTATAATAAGTGTGAATTTATTTTAATATTTCTTCTCAAAAAATAGCCACTTCGATTTAAAAAAGGCCATATAAAATAAGGTGTGCTTTCAAGTTTCTCTCTGAGCATTGGGACTTGTTAGATATAAAGACATTAGTATACCTGTTCATGAACTGGAAAAATCTTGTAAAATATAATATAGATATTTCTGTTACTTTTTTTATTAGAATTTTATTTATGAGATCAAATAGCCAAATTGGTTCCGCGTTAATTACAACATGCTTTTATAATTTATATTATAATAGAATAGGAAAAAAAAATATTTGCAACAGTTTTTCCCATTGTAATACATATAATATTAGTGATGTGCATGTTTTTATGTATAATTATATTATAATAATTAAACCATTTTGTTTGCAGTATAGATGAATTTAAAATTTTTAAACATTCTTATGTACACTATGTAGATAACGTAATTAAACAAAGCGGTAAAAAAACAAAAAAAATACGTTATGGTTTACAAATTCAACACCATTTATTTTGTTCACAGATGAAGTGAATGCAAACTGATAATTGTTTATATAAACATAACTGTTACATACCGTTGAATATGCGCAGCACATTATTAGGCAATAACTTGTTTATCTGTTATAATTATCGTGTTCCATTTTACTTTTTTTTTTTGGGTATAGACAAATCATAAAGTTTGGAGAGTTCGATATTATGACATGTTAGTAAGATTTAAGTTGAAAACAGAAAAAAAGTGAATTTTCGCGGCGAAATGTAAAAATTATACATAATATACCTATATTAATTAAGATTTTACCGTTGGCGTTAAAATAGTTTACGATCCCGTTTTACAGCTGACGGTTTCTTTTGACATCATCTATTTTCATGTGTGTGCGGTTTTATATGCAAAATACTGAACACCGTTCCGCTATTATTCTGGGCTAACCACGTCAATCGTCTGTGGTTATGTTTTTACAGTTATACAGAACTAGTCTTGTGTGCTTCCATTGCAATTATTATGTTTTTATCTTTGAAATTATGTTCCATTCTACAGGGTTTTCAAAATCGCCCATTGGCAAAAGTTTATGTCATAAAAATATACTTTTTTATGGCTTTAAAATTTTTGCAAATAGTTGTGTGTGAAATATTTACTTTTTTTCGTGAAAAACACACGTATAGAAAAAGTAATATACATATATATATGTTTCTTTTCCTAATAAACAATAACAAAAAACTTAAAATAAGAAAAGCTCTTAAAAATAATAAATAAGCTCTTAATAAAATAAAAAAAGTACAAAATTAAAAAAATTATTAGCTTCATTTATGATCTAATAATAATTTTTAGAATAATTGTTTTTAAAGATAACCCTAATTTGAAGAGTTAATTTTTCTTTTACAACACATTCGATATGAACCTCGCTTTTAGTTATTAAGTTTGGCTTAAAATCATATCGTTGACAATAAGCACTTTAAGCGAGAAATTATTGTATACTCATAAAATAAAACGTTACTAGTTAGAATCCATGCACATATGTATGTGCACATGTAATGTATATGTATGTATTTATGTAATATTAATGTTTAGAGTAATGCGTATAGCATTTAATTTCTATGCAAAAAACCTCGAATTCGAACCCTGAAAATGCAAAAAAATGGCCTTTTTTTTTCTTAAAAATGTTTTTTTTTTTGTTCTTATTTAAAATGAAAATAAAAAGCTTTACTTAAAAATCAATATCAGCAAATTTGCGTTCCCAAATGTTTGAAACACGTTATCTGTAAAGTTTATAATGTAATAAAATAACATTTTCTTATTGAATTTTGTTTTAAAAATATATTATCAACGAATTTAATGTACACTTATGTTTTGCTAACTAATACATTTTGCAAGAAATCCCGAAAACAATACATAAATAAATGCATAAGTACATACTTATTATAAATCAATGTAGATTTTATTAACTTTAACAATTTCCTTAAGGAAGTTTTCACCTCTTGTTATAACTCAAAGTCAGAATTTTTGTTTTTTTTTTTGAAATTTTTTTTGCAAAACTTGTAATTTATCTGAAATTTTTATTTTGAAGATATTTGGGCTAATCGCTAATCTATTAGGCAGCAGTGCGCGTTGCCTAAATACCCAGTACGTATCAGCTTGGTAGTCTGATAACCAGGTCACTCGGTGTCTGTACATATTTTTCTTTTTTGTATTATTTTTTTTACTGACCGCAATGTGTATGCAATAAAGTAGGTTATGTGATGGCAACAAATTTTGCATATCCAGTTTTCCGTAGGAACGCACTTCTCCATGGTAGGAAAATGTAAATAAACTATTTTTAGCAACCTGTCGATCTGTCGGTCTGCGTGTGGCCGCGCATGTGACAAATTTTACAGAACCGATTGTGATGAAATTTTATATGTAAGTTTATTTTGACTATGGCACGGATTGATCAACTTTTGATATATATCAGGGCTCGGAAACTGAACTTTTTAACGGACCTGTTTTACATTTTTGATCATTTTGAAGAAAATATTCAACAGATTTACTTGAAATTTCGTCTATAAGCTTCATTTGATCATAAGCAGAACGTCATAATTTTTGGAAGAAATCAGGTGTCAGCAACTGGTCGTTTACTACGTCTTAAATATTTATTTTTGCGTATATAACGAAAAATAATCAACCGATTTTATTGAAATTTAGTATCTGAATTCGAGGTGTTAAAACAATGAATCTATAAATTTTTTGAAAAAATCAGGACTCTTTGGAATTTTCGAAAAAATCCTCGAAAACTGATCCGGGGACCGATTTTACATTTTTTATCAGATCTACGGAACGAATTGATGGAATTTCTTGAAATTTAATATTTGAGCTCTGGTTGTCACCAGAAGTTACTGACGAGCATTTCGTATAGTTCGGAGGGCACAAAAAGAAACTCTTCTAAGAGCAAAATTTACATGTTCTTGGTATGTCAACTAAAAGCTTATTAAAATAATACTTTTACTAATCTAGATATATAATATCGAATACTTTTACTAATCTAGACAATATACATTGCGTTCAGTTGCGTGCTGACCACATTAATTTTTTTTATTTTGTTTTGTTTATAACAGATGCATATTGCTACAAAAGTTTAAGAAAAAATTGCAAAAAATTACTGTTAGAAAAGTTTAAGAAAAAATCGTAAAAATTTTAAGTATTTACATAAATACATATTACATATTCCGAAAAAACATTCATAAATAACAAAATATATTGTTTTTTACGAATGATAGAAATAATAAATTTTAAATACATACATATGTATGTATAAGCAGGCATGCCAAACACACGGCTGCAGCTCTTGACAATTTTAATTGTTATAATTTTGTTACAAATATTAATTTAAATCAGCAGGAAAGTGTTAAAACCAGAGTAATGGTTCTGCAGGGGTTTGTCACAATTATACGAAAAATACACAATTTCGAGAATTGGAAAGCGACTGTTTTATAAATCAAATACTAATATATTTGAAGCAGTTCAATTTTCTTGTATTTGTAAACAGTAGACCAGTTAAGTAAATTCGAAATTTTCCGAATATTCTAACTAGAATAAATTATTAAAAACCGAATTTGAAAGATTTTTAGATTTTAATAGCGATGTCAAAATGGCTTATTAACCTATTTTCTTTTCCATTTTTTGTTCATATTGAAACACTTTATTCAAATTTACAATTTAAATCGAAATGATGTGCGATTCTGTATTAAAACAAAAATTTAGAGAAGTGGAAATTATTAAATTTTATATTATATTTACTTATAAATCAATTATGCGTGTTTTTTTCTATCTTCGCAATCACATATTTCTACGAACAATTGCTTTCAATATTAAAAACTTATAAAAAGGCTGAAAGATCAAGATCAACATGTTCAATCAATATTAAAAATATTAAAGATTACAACTGCGAATTAAATTCAACCAAATTTCGAAGACTTGGTAACAGAAAAACGTTGCTGATAATACAAATCAAATTTGAGTATAATTTAGTAGTTTAAGTTTTTTTTATGGTGCGATGCGAAGCAACATGCGAATCCTAAAATGAACCGTGATTATAAAAAAGTTTGACATGCCTGGTATGAAATTATGTGGATAAAAACGTAGAAATAAATTTTTTATACAAAGAGGTTTTCAAAATATTTATATTATTCAAGCATATATAAATATAATAAGGAAGGAAATTTTAAGTGCATACATACATAATTATGTATACATATTTTTTCAAATCTTCCTAACGAAACATATGTCCTCTTCAAAAAACCAGTATATCGCGATTTATAGTGAGAATTACGCTATATTTGTGCTCATAAACAAAAGTTGCTAATCAAGTTTGTTCATAAACATTGTTAATCTATCGCAGTTGTTCTTTTTTATACCCTGCACTTCGTGAAGGGTATATTAACTTTGGTATGGAGTTTGTAACTACTTGAAGGAGTCATCTGCAGTATGGACATATATATATATTCTTGCTCAGCGTAAAATTCTGAGTCGATTTAGACATGTCCGTCTGTCCGTCCGTCCGACCGTCCGTCCGTCCGATCGCACGATAACTCAAAAACGAATAATGCAATCGACACCAAACTTTCGCAAGTTTTTTCTTTTGTGCCAAGGACGAGCCCTATTGGTATTGGACTAATTCGGACAACGGGTTCGGGTAACTGCCATACAACTCAAAGAGTTTATTTTAAATATTTCAAAAACTAATAAAGGTATAAATATAAAATTATACCTTTATTGTATACATGTGTCCAATTATATTCTACACATGCTCTAAAAATTATAATGGGATAGCTGCACCGGTTCGGGTGGCTGCCATACAACTTCAACAGCAAATTTTTTATATTCGGCAAAATAATAAAGTTAGATTCATGAAACTTGGCAATCATGTGTCCAATTATGGCTCGAATATATTTCTGAAGTTTTGGTGGAATTGCTCGACAGGTTCGAGTAGCTCCCATACAAGTCTAATAGCTTATTTTAAATATTTGGAAAAATAATAAAGTCAAATTCATGAGACTTGGCAGTCATGTGTTCAATTATAGGTCCGACATATTTCTAAAGTTTTGGTGCGATTGCTTGACAGGTTCGAGTAGCTCCCATGCAAGTCTAAAAGCTTATTCTTAATATTTGGAAAAATAATAAAGTCAGATTCATGAAACTTGGCAGTTGTGTGTCAGATTATAGATCAGATATATTTGTGAAGTTTTGATGGAATTGCTTGACAGGTTCAGGTACTTGCCATAAAACTCCAAAAGCTTATTTTACATATTTGGAAAAATAATAAAGTCAGATTCATGAAACTTGGCAGTTGTGTGTCCGATAATAGATCAGATATATTTGTGAAGTTTTGATAGAATTGCTTGGCAGGTTCAGGTACTTACCATACAACTCCAAAAGCTAATTTTAAATATTTGGAAAAATTATAAGGTCAGATTCATGAAACTTGGCAGTCTGATGTCTAATTATAGGTCAGACATGTCCGTGAAGTTTCTATAGAATGATTTTAGAGGTTCAAGTAATTGCTACCCAATAACGAAAGGTGCAGGATATAATTCAATCGGTTTATATCGACTGAAACGTTTTTACTTGTTTTTTACTAGTTTTTGCAGTTTAGTTTTACATTTTTTATTGTTAATTGCTGTACTTAAATACAACAAAATTTTTTTTGTTTCAGTTTTCTTTTTTTGTTTTTCTTAATTTTTATTTTTCCTGAAATAAAATTTTTTACTATTTGGACGAAATGAATAAATTTTTTTTTTGCTAACATTTTTTGTTCATGAACACAGTACTGAAAATTCAAAATAGCAAAAGTTTTTATACAACTGCCAAAAATATATTATGTATCACATTACTGTTTTGCAGTATTGTATTTATGAAAATCTCTATAATACTAAAAACAATAAGAAATGAAACATTGATATCCAGATGTTACTTAACCAGATTGACACCCGTTTCAACCTATTCCGATTCATCCTTAACATAAGTATGTTACATCTTTATATTTTCAAATATTATTTGATTTTTTGGTTTATGTTTCTAATAATATAAAGTACATATAAAAGAAAGGAAAAAAAATTTAAAATAAGGCTATTCGTGGCTAAAAAACTCAAATGTCATATTGGACTCTACTCGCAAAATCTAGTGCCTTTTATCCCAAGTCTCTATCCCTTCCAAAAGTACCTCAACGAACTTTTTACCTATCCCCCCCTCTAAAAGATATGTATAACCTTAAGAATGCAATTTTTCAACTACATACATATTTATTACAGCGAAACCATAAGCATTTTTCAAATTTCGCAAATGCAGAAAAATATTGGCTGGCTTATTCTACCGTGCCATAATATACTTAAACTTTGAAACAAAATGATTGTTAAAATTTATCATTACCTAAAACATGTTTTTGCCAAATTTTTGATATTGATTTTCCTTTAGACCGAAAGGTTTAGGAATCTGAAATTTTTAAACCCTATTTTACAATCTACTTTGTAATTAGGCGAAAAAAAAATTTTGAAATGGTTTGACCCAACTTTATTTTAAATTATTACTCGCTGGTTGATTACTGCTGGTATATGGACGTAATTTCTTAAATTTTGCAAGTCAACGACTTATTACATAATTTAATTTTTAATTTTCCTTCATTAATTGTAATATTTATGTACATAATGTATATCCACTCGTATTTTAAGTTAAGCCCCAATACGTCAGCCCATGCTCAACGGTTAGCACAAAGAAAAACCTTGTTAAATTCCAATGTGAACATTTTTAAAACAATTGTTTTTTAAAACTAAATAATTAGATAATAGACTGATACACAAATTTAATTTCTTTCCAAGAAAAAACCTAATATTTTAAAACTTTTTTAATTACATATTTGGTTTGTAAGTTTAAGGATTTCACCTGTGATAAACGGATACATTTCACCTGTGATACTTCACCTTTTGTAAAGTTTTTTGATTTGCTAACTTTAAGAAATTACTTAAAATTTGGAAAAACCGATTAAAGAATCAAAAAAAATTATTTAAAAAAGTTAGTCTTTAATTGCGTAAGTATCAAAGGCAGCTACCTCTAGCGCCCTCAAATATTCTAGTATTACAAAATGTGCAATAAGACCATATAATTCGTACAAAATGTTAGTACATATAAATAAAGAAAGTCCTATTTTACAATCTATTTTGTAATTAGGCAAAAACAATTTTAATGAAATCGTAAGTATAATGATTGAAAGCATTCCGGAAGTATGTATGTATGTATATTCATTAAATATTATGAATGTAGATATGTACACACATACATACATTATATTAGATTGCGACGTTCTGAAAAATCACACATTTTCTAATAAAAAATTACCAAAATAAAATTATAATTAAGAACAAAAATTTGATTTCAATATAAAATGTTTCAAAGTTCATTAAGAAATGATAGTTTAAAATTTCGTTCGGATATTATGTTTTAAAGAATCTGTTCCAGTAGTTCCAAATTTCGACTAACTTTACTAAAATAATAGATTGTCAAAAATATTTGAGTTCCCAAATTATACCTTTTTTTCCGGAAAATTTACTCTATTAGAAAGGAAATATAGACTTTACTACCGGTCTATTAATCTATTAAGTCTACATATGTCTACATACATATGTATGTACATACAATTAAATGAATACGTACATATGTTTATATATTCTCTCAATGTTTTCTAACAAATTTGATTTTTTAGATAAGGCTAGCTATTATGCGAAGTACATAATTACTGAAAATTTTTTTATCAGTTTAAAACGAAACCGGGCTAAGGCCGATATTGCAACTTACAGAATAAAACTGTTCAAATGAGGATTTGTTTGAAAGATTATAAATTTTGTTTTGACTTATGAAATTGTATACTGACTTCTCTATTATTTTAAAGCTTCTTAATTTTTACAATAAATATTTTGACATAAGTCATTATTGACATATTTTGAAATAAGTCTACCTTTGAATCTTGTTCGTAATACTTTTTCTCTGCGTCATGATATTTATGTTTTTGAACCCAATATTTCTCAGCGGCTAAGGAGTATATCATCTGAAACCAATAATGAAAATCATGTTGGAAATTAACTTTATTCAAGTTTACTTACTTTTTCTACTAGATATTAAGAGATATTACTTCCTTTTAAGTTGCCTTTTTAATATAAAAAAGTATGCATATGCACCACTATGTATATGTATATATGTGTATACTATTTATATATCTACATACACTTTTAGCAATGAATCTAATAACCATACATAACTAGCAAATAATAATTTTTGAAGCCGTCATAATATTCATATGATTTGTTTTTATTTTTTGCAACATAGAAAGTGTTGCCAGAAAAGATTTGGAAATATGGTTAGGAAATATGAATATAGTTTTGTTTGAAATTTATTTTTTTATTTTTTATTTTATTTTCTTAGTTTAGTCAAAATAACTATTTAATGCAATCTCTTTATATTTTTTTGGATTTACAAAATTAACAACAAATTCATAATACTTTTTAAAAATTCAAGAAAGTCAATTCATATAAACTTGCAAATTTCAAACAAGAAGATTTAAATTTCAAATAAAAAAATTAAAAATTTCAAAAAATAAAAAGATTAAAAATAAAAAAATTTAAAATTCAATTTAACAAAGAAATTATAAAAGATTAATAATTTACTAATTAGTTATAATGGCTTTTAATGTACCATGCAACTTTTCCTTTAAATTCGCTTATGTTTGTTATCTGCTTCAATGTTATTGGAAGATCGTTATACATTTTAAGCCGATTGTACATATTCTGTGCGCTACTGCTCCCAAGAAGCTAAGACGGAAATTATCATTACTCCTTAAATTATAAGTGTGATGCTCGCCAGCAAAATTTAAATTTTTCACATTATGTGAAAAATTATTTATGTGAAAAATAAAATTTATATTGAATTTTTTATTTTTTTTATTTATAAAAATAAAATTTTTTTTTACTATTTTTGACATAAATAATATTTTATGTTTAATTTTAAAAACAATAACGAGCACATTTATTTTAATTTTTGCTTCACCTCTAGCCATTTCAGCGTTGCAAGCGTAAAGTTAATTGACGTATATCTAGAAATTTTAATGATTATCTATATGGCTATATATATATGGCATTTGTTATTCTCAGTCTTTTTCTAATAATTCTGAAATCATTTAGTTTTTTAGATTTTTTTTACAAATATAATCAATATGTTCAATAAATTTAAAATTGCTGTCGAACATAATACTTAAATATTTAATTTGATCCACCAGTTTCATCTGCAAATAATGCCAGTTTGGAATGTTCAGTGATTTTTTCGATGTCATTTAAATTTAAGATAAATAGTATCATACCCAGGATTGACCCTCGCGGCACTCCCAACTTTTTGTCCATTGAATTCGATACCGTATTATTTGTCCTCATTTTTTTGTTTTCTATTATTTAAGTAAGGTTTAAACCAGTTGATTTCTACAACATTAATGCAATATTTCCTTAATTTTTCTATTAAAAAATTGCGATCGATAGCTTTTTTTAAGTTTAGAAAACCACCAAATTTATTACAGCTTCACATCTGTGCGACTTCTAAAACCTAACTGATATTCCGACAAAATATTATTTTTTTCTACATATTCTTCTAGTTGTGAACTTACGATTTTCTCAAGTATCTTAGCTTCGGTAATTATTGTATTTATTGGTCTATATACAGCTAAATGCTTGGTATTTTTAACCTTTCCATCGATGTAACTAAAGTTTCCTTCCATGTCTGCGAATATATTTTTTCCTGCACAGACTTGTTAATTATAATCAAATATATCCTCAAGGATGTTCGCATTAAAAAAATTTCTGTCGTTTTTCTTATTCATGTGTTTATAACACATTTTTCGGTTGAATTATACTTATCATTTTGAATTTAAAAGTTGCATTTATCGCATCTTTACAATTTACATAGTACAACTTTTGTATACATGAGTTATTTTTTCAATAAATAATTTATAATTTTTCGGCATATACATACATATATACATACATATTTTTATTTTAGACGTTTTAATTACTTCCTTAGAATTAAAACAAATTGCGTTTATTTAATAGCTCTGTATATTATTACTAAACAAAGCAAAACAGTTTACTAAAAAAACAAAACCGTTTTTGCTAGATGTTAAGCTTTTAAGTTTAATATTAAGCGTTTTCCTTCATGATAAAAACTTAATCTGTGATTATTGTGCATATTTTAATATAATACAAAAAACTCTTTTAAAAACAAAAGTTTTGAAAATTATTTAAAATTAAAGCGAAAGGAATTAAGGAACAAAGTCACTGTGTACCATATGTGATATAGTAAGTCGCCTCAAAAACATTATAATTCTTATAAACAACCTAGTGTAATAAAACAAAGTCACTGAATTTTTAAATTTCATTTATTACAGTTTCATCAGGGTACAGCCCCTTGGAAATACCATACATCACAAAATGCTTAAAACATACCTGCTTTAAACTAATTATTGTTGCGATTATTTCTTATTTAGCAAACGCAGCAAACGAGAAGTTTCCATTATGAAATTTTCGCGTCTTGCTGTACATTTATCAGTTATCTAAACAGAGTAGTTATCTAAACATTGTATAAGTTTTGCATTTTTATAAAACTTATTAGAACTCAATCGTACAGTTTTCTATTAATTTATCGTTGTTGTTAAATATTTTTAAAACATTTGTATACATACTTAGTCTATTAGCAAATAAAGTTTTAAAAGTAAAATTTAAATATGTGTGCAACAATAGACAACTTCAACAAAGTTTGAAGCAAAATATTTGAAATGCAAAAAAATGTGAAACAGTATTTTAAAAATGAAATTTATGTTCACAATTCAATAAATATATTTATATATATATAATAAATATATATATATAATAAATATATATATATACATATACTTCTTGACAATAAAATTAATATTTTTACAAAATCGCTTTACGTTACTGGTAAAACCAACGTCATAATTTTGTCACAAAATAATAAATTTTTTTTTTAACTTTAAGCATTTTTCACTTGTACCAAAACGAAATTTTAATAATAACTTAAAATAGCCTACAATTTGGTTGTATTGAAAAAAAGACACTATGGTAATGCTAAAATTTACTAAATCATAAAATTTGACATTTCCAATTCGACGTAAGGGTACACTGCGTTATATGGGAGTGTAACATATATTGCCTTCATTTTTTTTATTAAAAAATATATGGCTGGCTATGTATTATAAGATCCAGAGATGGAAAATGTGATACTATTGTACCAAATGTGATGTTTTCTACATTGGTACTGTGTTACGCTCAACTGAAATGTGATACTTTCTGTTAATGTGTATTCATTATATAAAAATAGTTTTTTTTATAAAGAATAAAATCTAAAATCCTTTAGCATTATATTGAATGCAAAAATTTATTTTGTTATCAACTTTGCTATTATTTATTGCACATGTAAACCTATCCAATTAAAATTTGTCATTAATACAATAATAGTATGATTTGCCAAAAATTTGCTGAAGACGTGTGCAGAATTTGAATTTTGAAAACATATACTTTTTTTAAACTGGTCGGATTGCAAATCTAAATCATAAAAAACATTGCACAAATAATGAAGCGGCACAAAATACTGCGTTAGATTTAAAGATCACGAATGCGTCAGAAGCTAGATATCGTTAATAGCGCCCAAAAAAATTTCCGGAACCTTCAAACCCTGGTTAGAATATCAAAAAGAAATCCCTTTTTTAAAAAAAAGGTAACAAAACTAATTAGAGAAGCAAAAAAGAAACACATTATTACGAATGTTGAAAAAACAGGAAGTGATTCTAGGAAACAGTGGAAAGTAATAAATAATGCTATTAAGAACAAGAATGATGAAAAAACTGAAAATATTGGTTATGTTATTAGAGAGAATGGCATGAAAACTAATAATGAATATGACACAGCAGTGCTTAAATATATTAAACTTCAATGATATAGAAGAATCTATAGTAGCTCAAATCTCGAAAACTACAGCTACAAATGGAAATGCACAAAATAATCATAATAATAAAAGCTTGTTTCTTACTCCTGTTACAGAACAGGAAATTTACAAAATAATTATGAACCTAAAAAAAAAACGCAGCACCAGGTTTAGATAAAGTAACAGTAAAAGATCTTCAGGAATTAGTTAATGTAATAAAAGAACCTATTTCAAATATGATAAAGAAATGCTTTTTGGAGGGAGTTTTTCCAGTATCTCTAAAAAAAGCATATATTGCTCCAATTCATAAATCTGGATCAAAGGAAGAATGTGGCAATTACAGGCCTATTTCAATTTTAAACTCCATATCCAAAATATTTGAAAAGGCTATTAGCAACAGTATCAGAAATTTCATAACAAAATCAATACGGCTTTTTGGAAAAAGTGGAACACAGTCAGAAATTGCGGCAACTCTTGATGTTTTTAATGATATGATGCTTTAGATGATGGTTTGTATGTTGATGTAGTGTTTATTGATTTAACGAAAGCGTTTGATGTAGTTAACCATTCGAGATTAATCGATTTTTTAGAAATAATGGGAATACGTGGCATCAGTAATCAACTTATAGGAAGTTACTTAACCCTTAACGGTCCAGAGGTATTTCAAGTTTACTTTGCGCCAGGTCCAAGCTATTTTCTACAGGAAGAGGAAATGCAGGCTTAACATGTTTAAAACAATTATAGAGAAGAAAATATTTATATTTTAGTGAAAATTTTTTAATATATATCCAAAAATAATATAAATTTTATATTCTTTTAGGGTATTAAAATTTAAAAATTTAAATTTTATATACTTTGTGAAACAATCTCCAGCATGTATTCCCGGTTTACGGATGCAAGTATTACAATAAAATCTTGTTTCCCGTCTTTCGCCTTTTACCTTTCGGTTCGAGCAGACTATGCAGTCTTTTTTAGTCCCACGGAGAATGATGTGGAGCTTTCCATCGAGTCGCTGAAGACCTTGTTCAGCATTAGCGCGTCCTCGAGGTGTTTGCAACATACTAAAGTCACTAAAGGGGTTTTTGAAAAAATATTGAATTGTATCCGAGGTGGAATGTCATCATCTTCTGTAACGTCCTCCCGGTCAGTATTCTCATCAGTAGTAACGCGTTCATCGTCTTCATCCTCACTATAAGTAATATTTGTTTCTCGTTTTTTCTTTCTATGAACTTCTTCACTATCACTACTTTTGTCACTGATGCAGTCTGGGAACGGGCTGTTATTTTCATTTTCATTTTTATCACTACAAGTACCGAAATCAAAATCTTCCTCACAACTGCTAATGTAGTCATTCAAATTATAGTTATTATCCTGTATTATACTTTTAAATTTTCCGGCCATATTTTACTGTTTTTTAACAAATAAAATAAAATATAATAAATTCTACTTTGTTAAATAGCTCACGTTTATTTGAAAAATCGAAACAAGAATGAATTTAAATGTAAGTTGCATGTACTCAAAAACAACAAAAGATAACTGAACATCGATAAAAATTGAAAGTAGTTCACAGAAGTATTCAGAAGTGTACAAAAAAGCGCTAATCATAAGTATAACGACAATAACAGTGATGAAAATAATAAAAAAAATTTTGCCGCCATATACGCGGCATTGGACCTAGTAAGTAAAAGTGCTATGCCGCTTCTATGGCGGCATTGGACCGTTAAAGGTTAACTAATAGAACACGATGTGTAAAAATTAAGGAAGTGATAAGCGAAGAATTAGTAATAAAAACAGGTGTTCCACAAGGTTCAATGCTGGGTTCACTTCTTTGTTATACATAATGAATTTTTCAAAAAATAATATTAAATCAGATTGCAATATATATGCCGATGATACAAATTTAATTGCTAAAGCTAAAACAATGAGCGAACTAGAACACATATTGAATAGAGATTTGGAAACTCTATGCAGCTGGATAATAATGAGCTATGTATAAATGCAAAAAAACAAACTATATTATATTTAAAACGCAAAAAAGAAAATGACAACATAACCGTCAAGATAAGGAATAACATTAATCAAGAGGTACCCGATATCATATACTTGGGTATGATCATTGATGAAAATCTAAAATGGGAAAAACATATATAAATATATAAAGAAAAAAACAATCCCTGTTAGTATAGCTATCAAAAATGCCTGAGGTATTCCGAAAGAGGCGGCTAAACTTGTTTACAATTGTCATATCCTTTCAAGAATTAGGTATAATATATGTAGTTGGAGTCATAGTACAAAATTTCAAGTAAGTCAGGTCGGTATTGTTATGAATAAAACTTTAAAAACATTATATGAACTTAACCCCAGGGCTCGTACTAGGGATTTGTACAATATAACCAATGAGTTAGATATAAATCAACTAATATACTTAGAAAAATGCAAGTACATAGATAAACTCCTAAATAATAATGTCAAATCAAAACTATCATTGCAACATAGGGAAAATATACATGACCATTTTACTAGAAATAGCAGAAATATAGAAATTCCCAGAGCTAGGACAGCCAAAAAACATAGTAATTTAAAATGAAGTGCTATTAGGCTTTCTAATTCTCTTCCAATAGAAATCAAAAATTGTAGGAATTTAGAGTTATTTAAAAATAAGCTTATAAATTATGTTAGAAATTTTAGAAATTAACCATTGAAATTTAAAAACACAAAAATAAAGAAAAAAAAACATCAGGAAAAAAGAATAATAATAATTATACGAACACATAATTGTTAAAATATATAAATAAATTTTGAATTAAATAAATGTTAATATATCAATCAAAATAATATTGTTGTAAAAATTAATTTCTTATACATATCTCAAACTGTTTTTGTAAAATTATCTGAAACTAATAAAAGTCAATTGAAAAAAAAAAAAAGAATTAGATAATGCTTTATCCCATAATATAAGAAGTAGAATATGTGTATATATAACTCTGATTGGTGAATACGTTTCTCACATCAAAGGCGTGCCAATTTAGATGCACACAAATTTTTAGAAAAACCCAAAAAAGAGGCCATTAATTTTGAAAACTGTACTTGCAACAACAACGAACAAAATTTAAATAAAATTGCAAGAAAATAGAAATTACCTAATGCTAACGTTTTTATGGCTCTAATATAATATATTTGTATAGTAAATACTACACAGATTGATAAAGTTGCACTACAAATATCGAAATGAAATCTTAACTTAAAATGCAGAAATTGCGTTTCCACATTTTTTAAAGTCTAGGTTCTATTATATCATAAAATAACAAAAATTTTTTGTGAGGTGTTTTTACTACTTTAAGGTAATTTTTCGTAACAAATATTTCTAATATATTATAATAGAATCAAATTTTTACTTCTATTTAAGTAAAATTATGTTTAAGATAGTTAAATTATGTTTAAGTTTCCACAAAAAAACTGAATTTCAAATTGATCAACATCAGGAAATTTTTTCTAAATCGAAAGAATTTAAAATGTAGCTTTGGAAAACTGTTTTGAATATAATGTTTTGAATATAATATTATTGATTTAAAAAAAAAATATTAAAAATTTGCTATTATATTGCATAAGTTACTTGTCACAAAAAAAACCTTAAATATTAAAAAAGTCTTAAGAAAAATTTATTTTGATGTTTTTTTCTGGTAATACGATTACCGCATTATTCTTTTTTTTATTCATAAGAATGGTGTTGAAAAAGCGTACTTCAAAAAATAATTAAAATTTCAGATTGCGCCGACTGACTTCGACACGTTTCTTATTGATTTTTTGACAAATAAAAAATAGATCGCGGCTTTTGGAATTAGTAAAAAAAGGGTATGTACACAATTTCGTTAGCCACGGTTTGGGCAACAAGTTATATTGCACAAAAATTCTTTTTAATTATAATTTACATTTTTCAACTGAAAATTTTTTTTAAAAATAACCATTAATACTATTCTTGGGTTTTATCTGAGGGGAAAGTGAAATAGTTGCCAAGATGCAAAAGGAAGAATCGGAAACTTACATTTTCAAACGAAGCCAAATAACAGGCTACACTATACACAAAATCACAACAAACAGTACTGCCGCTCTTAAAAAATTCTGAGAAGTTAAGTTCATACCACTAACTTTGTTTATACGGCGGATCGAGTACTTCAGTTGAAATTTTAATCTGCGTACATATTTTCTGTACAGATTGAAATAATCTGTCTGAGATAAGAATATGTTATATTAATATCATTAATAAACTATCTATTCCATATAAGTAATTTGTTGACGATATATTCTATTAATATCGTAAACAAATTACTACAAACATACTTTGACAGCTAACTTCTGTAAGAAAACAATAGTCTGTCTAATACAAGAGAATTTTTAAACACTTTGTAAAACTTGAAAGAATTTTATAAAGTTGTTTGATAATACTGTTTGAACAAAAATAAGATTAAATGATATCATTTTCATCTTCTCAATTTTCCAAGTTTTTTTGGGTTTTTTAAGTCAAACTTTGTTGTGTAATATTAATTATTCTGAGTTCTAAATTTCTTATTATTATTTTCCCATTTATTTAAATTACCAAAATTGCTAATTTATCAAGCCTAATATTAACGCACATGTGTTGCAAACATTTTTAGTTAATGTAAATATTTTCCCATACATAACTTTCTCACAATATATTAATAGGAGTCAAATTACATATATTTTGTTTGTTAATTTTACTTTAAGTAAATTTGAAACCTATATGATACGTATGTTAAGTTAACATGGGAAAATTATAAATTTTATAAATGCATAAAATTGCTTACTAATCTATTTCTGTGGGAAATAATTAATTTTAAGTAGTATAATTTTTGTATAAATTCATAGGTCAGATTTTTAATAAATAAATTAATTAACTTCAAACCAAGCAACAAGAAGATTTTAATTAAACTGGCTCAACCAGTTAATTTGGCGGCTCAATCAAAAAATACAAAAAGGATGTCAAAAATCTAAATCTGGATGAAACTGCTGCCAAACAAGACATAGATAAGTTATTGATTAACTTTAGGAAAGATCCAGCTTCAAGACAGACATCAGAATATCTAGCCGCTAGGCTAGATAAACTAAACAAACTATAGAAGCAATTTAATATCAACGACTTGATAATAAAAGAGTTTTGGAGTACGAACACTCACCACGCATATTTCAAAACTGAATACTACAAAAAGCTGAAGCTACTCAAGGAGAACCTGCAGGACCGACAAGTACGGTACCAGCTCAAAACGCAAGCCAACCCAAAGGCTCCAAAGTCGAAATGCAAGCTAACGCAGACAATAAAACGGATGGCGATTTAGAAGAGAACAATAATGACGAAGCTGAGTTAAGCTTTAATGATGTAATGGACATAGAGCAACAGCAGCGTTACAAAAACCAGCACAATAAATTAAAAATGTTTTATCGAGTGGTCAATAAGGTTGACGAATGCATACAACAAAAGGGCTCCGTTACAGCGTTTGTGCAATATCTTGAAACATTGAACACATATTAAAAAAATATTATTAGAACAAATGATGACATCATTTCCCATGCCGCAAATGAACAAGAATTAGAATACCTAAAAGATGAGCATTTGAAGTTGAAAAAGTTGAAGAAAAACATCAGGAAATCGTCACAAGAATAAGTGAGCATACGCAGAAGCAAATTCAATCTGGTGAGTCTACAAGAGCACTAGAAAACAAAGTAAAATTACCGCAAATTAACATACCAACGTTCAACGGCCAGTATGACTAATGGATCAGCTTTTTTAACCTATTCAATTCGCATATACATTGAAATAGCCAATTGGATAACGTTAAAAATATTCATTACCCCAAAAGTCTATTGTCGCCAGAGCCAATGAACTTAATAAAACATCTCTTAATAACTAGTGAAAATAACGTTACTGGATGGGAATTAATAACAGCCAGGTACAACAACACAAGAATACTGTTCTCAACATACATGAATAAGCTGTTATCTCCACCTCATTTAAATAACGAAACATCGGCTAGATTAAAAAACATGTTGGACACTACAAAAGAATGCCTTTGAGCTATAAGAACCTAGGTATTGAAACCGATTCCTGGGGCCCTATGATTAGTTTTCTAATTTTACAAAAAAATCATAAGGAAACTTCAAGGCTCTACGAACAACAGGCAAACCCAAAGAAAATCCCAGAATTGACAGTTATGTTATAATTCCTGGAAACAAGGTTTCAGGCGTTAGAAACTTTGGGGGGTCAGGGAACAAAACCAAAGCATGAAAAGCGAAGCAACCAAATGTATCACAGCGTGATGAAGGTAAAAAGGTATGAAGGAATGTTCAATTTGTAAAGAGCAGCATAAAATTTACTCATGTCAAAAATTCAAAGACATAAGTATTACTCAAAAATGGGCAGCTATAAGGAGGCACAACTTATGCTCAAACTGTCTCAGCAGCAATCATGTGAGAAACAAGAGAATTTCAAAGAGCACTTGCATGAAATGCAGCAAAAATCATAACAGCCTGTTACATGATCAAAGCAGAGTAAAAACACATAATACACCTAGTAATTCAGGGGGGCAATCATACAACTGCGTCGTACCGAAGAATGCGGCAGTTTTATTACCTACAGCAAATGTGTACGTTAAAAATACACCATTTCGAGCCCTAATAGACCAAGGATCGCAGTCGTCGTTTATAACAAAGGAAGTTGCAAATCAATTAAAAACTCAAAAGAACAAAAATTGATGTCATAATAACTGGAATCTTTGCAAAAGAAATAAGCTCTGTAAAAAATAGCATAACAATACATCAGAGCAATGTAATGAATTTTCGGTTACCACCACGGCTTACGTTTTGAAAAACCTGACAAAAATCCTGCCACAAGAACAAGTACATAAAGACAAATGTGAGCACCTTAAGAACATAGAATTAGCCTACTCTGAATTTGAAAAACCAGCAAAAGTGGATCTTATATTAGGGTCAGATGTCATTGGAGAAATATTGCTTAGTGGAATAATAAAAGGACAATCATACCATTCAATAGCTCAGCAAACAGTTTTTGGAAGGATTGTAACGGGTCTTGGAGCAATGAAAACCCTTAAAAACAGCTTAATATGTCATGTTACACTGGATGACATTGATGCACAAGTCAAACAATTCTGGGCCGCCGAAGAAATTCCGAAGAATTGAATGGTGAAAGAAGATGAAGAATGTGAAGCATTTTATGAAGCAACTACTCAACGCAAAAATGAAGGGAGATATATTGCCCGAATCCCCTTCAGAGAAGTCTATAAAACAGCATTGCTTAATAACGACAGTAAAAAATCTGATGTGGTCAGCACATAACCGACCGCATTGTGTATTGTCTAGTTAAATGAAAGTGTTACAGAATATTATCAAAATGTCTGTTAAATACTTTTTTCCAATTTTTAGGAAATTAGTTAGCTTATAGTTAACATGCCTAGAAAAATGTAAATCTGGCTCTTAGTAGAGTTTCGCTTTGTGCTACCCGAATTCCCTGAAATGCTCGCCAGTTAGTTTCGGTAACAACCAGAACTCAAATATCAAATTTCAAGAAATTCCATCAATTTGTTCTGTGGATATGGTGAAAAATGTAAAATCGGCCCGCAAATCAGTTCTCGAGCCCTGATCTTTCCAAAAAATTTACATGTTCATTGTTTTAATACGGGGAATTCATATATTAAATTTCAATGAAATCGGTTGATTATTTCTCTTTATATACACAAAAATGTATATTTGGCCCGTAGTAAACGCCCAGTTGCTGATGCCTGATTTCTTCCAAAAGTTAGGAATTTTCGCGTATGATCGAGCAAAGCTTATATATGAAATTTCAAGTAAATCAGTTGAATACTTTCTTCAAAATGGTGAAAAATGTAAAATCGGCCCGCAAATCCGTTTTCGAGCCCTGATCTTTCAAAAAAATTTATATTTTCATTGTTTTAATACGAGGAGTTCATATATTAAATTTCAATGAAATCGGTTGATTATTTCTCTTTATATACACAAAAATGTATATTTGGCCCGTAGTAAACGTCTAGTTGCCGATGCCTGATTTCTTCCAAAACATACAAATTTTTGCGGACGGTCGAGCTGAGCTTATATATAAAATTTCAAGTAAATCGGTTGAATATATTCTTCAAAATGTTCAAAAATGTAAAACAGGCCCGCTAAAAAGTGCAGTTCCCGAGGCCTGATATATACCAAAAGTTGATCGATCCGTGCCATGGTGGAAACAAACTTACATATAAAATTTCATCAAAATCGGTTCAGCCGAACTTGAGATACACGCGTGCACACACAGACCGACAGACCGACAGACCGACAGGTTGCTAAAAATAGTTTATTTACACTTCCCTACTATGGAGAAGTACGTTCCCACCGAAAACTCGATATGCAAAATTTGTTGCCATCACATAACCTACCTATTGTTTACACAATACGGTCGATAAAAAGAGCAATCGCAAGCCTAATTAATATGGAAAAACAGTTCACAAGAAACCAAAAACTTGCCGAAAGTTACAAAGCATTTATGCGAGAATATGAGAACCTAGACCATATGAAAAGAGGTGATATAGGCAACCAAGATGAATCATACCTTTTACCACATCATGCAGTTATAAAAGAAGAAAGCGCAACCACGAAACTTCGTGTTGTATTTGATGGATCCAGTAAATCGCAAAACAATATAAGTATCAATGATGTCATGAGGGCAGAGCCTAAACTTCAACAAGATTTATTTTCTGTTATAACCCGATGGAGAAAACACAAATATGTTTATACATAAATATAATATATGTTTATTGAAAAAATGTATCGCCAAATTTTAATCAATGACGAAGATTGGAATATGCAAAAAAATTTTTGGAGATGTTCACCAACTGATCCGATTCAAGAGTATACGTTAAACACAGTTACCTACGAAACAGCTGCAGCTCGTATTTAGCAATGAAAACTCTGCTAAAACTAAGCACAGATAAACAAAATACGTTTCCAGTGGGAGCAAAAATCTTATGAACCGATATGTATGTAGATGTTGTAATGTCAGGTAGCGATACAGTTGAACAAGTCGTACAAGGCAAATTACAACTTGTCAACATTCTAAAAAGTGCTGGCTTTAGACTTCACAAATGGACAGGTAACAAACCACAACTCGTAAACAATACAATGTCGACAAAATGCGTTGAAATGGGAAATATACAAACTGATTCACATAAAATATTAGGAATACGATGATACCCAAAAGAAGACGAATTTAGAATAATAATCGACCTGCCGAATAAACCAAAATATATCACAAAAAGGATTGTACTCTCCGAAATTTCCAGAATTTTCGATCCACTTGAGTGGGTAGCACCTGTTATATTAACCGCAAAAATGATTCTGCAAAACATATGGAACGAAAATATTGATTGGGATGAGCTATTACCGTCACGTCTACAAGATAAATACATCAATTTTCGCAACCAATTGCGATTTATAGATCATGTAAAAGTTCAAAGGTATCTTTTCCGGAGTAGTATACCCACGACTGCACCAAAACGGTTATAAATCAACATTTATCACCGCAAAAACAAAGTTAGCATCGTCTTCGCAAAAACTTTCAATACCGCGACTAAAACTAAAAGGAGCAGAATTACTAATGAAACTGCTTGATAAGGTTGCAGATGGTTTAGAAATATCAAACATAGTACTATATGTATAGACTGATTCCCAAGTAGTACTTTCCTGGCTCCGGGAAAATCCAAGTAAGTGGAAAACCTTCGTTGCCAACCGCGTTAAAATCATTCAACAATCACCAAGGAAGTTTATTAGGAATTACGTTAAAACGACTGAAAATCCCGCTGACTTGGCAGCAAGAGGAATCTGTCGGAAACAAATCATTGAAAACAAATTGTGGTGGTCAGGACCAGAATGGCTACATAATGATACAATAAATATGACAAACAAGGCACTTCAACCAACACAGTTGGAGTTAAAAAAAAGTTCCCTCGTGTCAACAAGAACACCAATCAAAACTCTTTCCATTGAAAGATTTTCATCATTACCAAGGGCACAAAGCACTATCGCCTTCTGTCAAAGATTTTGTAATAATGCAAAAAATCCAAGAAAGAAGAATACTGGAAAATTAACAACAATTGAATTGGAAATTGCACTGTATTCCATAAACAAACTAGAACAAACTGTCTATAACACAGAAATTAGCTGTGTAATAAAAAATAAGTTACTGCCTGGTAACAGCAAGATACTAGAGCTTCGTCCATTTTTGAAAAATGGTATGTTAAGAGTATGAGGCAGACTGCGAAAAGCAAATATCAACGACAATTCCAAACATTCTATTATAAGACCAGGTTCTAGTCATTTGGCGTCATTAATAATAGACCACGCACACCAAAAAACACTTCATGGAGGGAAGGATTTAACCATGTCATGGATCTTGGGAAAATTTTGGATTACCAACGGACTTTACAGAATAAAAACACGAATAGCGGAGTGTGTCGTTTGTCGCAGATACAACACACGCCCAAACACCCAACTTACTTAAATTTTTTAATATTATACGTCTTTTCAATTTATTTTTATTATTTTTCAAAATTATGTTACATAAATTATAATAATTTTTTTAAACACTTTTTTTCCGCTTCGCTTTTATAAAATGAATACACATTTTTTACCACCTTGTACTGGAATAAGTTACAAAAATAAGACTCCCGCTTTTAAAATTCTTAAGAGAGTTGAACTACTTATTAATAGATATACTTTGGTCTTGTCAAGAAATAAAAAAGCGTGTTACTTTTAAGATTCTTCGATTTATTCTCCTTCTTTATTAATCAATATAAGGGTTTATATACAATATTTTAATTTAAAATCTATCCCTACTCTAATATACAAAATTATTAATCGTCATAAAATTACATTTCTTTTATTTCTAATCAATTCTCAATATTAATTTAGCTAAGCAAAATATTATCCTTTTTTGTTATTTATAACCATGCTACAACATGATATTTATTTTTTTGTTTATGTTTTTACATATTTTTATTATATTAAAAACAAAGAATTTAAAGAAAATAGATACGCACTAGTAAATTATGTTACAAGTAAAAATTCTTTAAATGCCTAAATAAACATTGCAATCTGTTCTTTATTTTTAGTGTATCAAAAATAGTTTTATTATTATGTCAATATTCCTAAAATTCATAAATATTGAAATTAGATGCATATTTGCATTGAAAAGATTAAATTTAAATGAATAAAAAATAAATCGTAATTTCTTTTATAATCTACAATAAATATTGAAATTGAAGTTAAAACAGTCTCCCCGGCGTTAATGAGTCATGCATCAAATTGAAAATCTTTGTTGAATATAACGACTGGATTAGGACTGTTATTATGTTTTGATTTTTTGTTGAGTGATTTCTTTATTACGATGATTAATATAATAATAGATAAAGCCATTCTAAGATAAATAGTAATGTAATGATGTATATGATAATGTGCGATATTTGTTTTGTTATTTTCATTAGTTATAAGAGTGTTTACCCCTCTTTAACTTTTGAATATTCTGATTCAAAATGTTCTCCATCTTGTTTATATAACTTTGCTGATTGTAAACTAGTAATTGTTATGTTCGTTTTCTCTTGTAGTTGACAGATGAGGTGATGCTGCATTTCAATTTCTATTGTTTTTAATTTATATAATTGTAATGTTAGCCCATCTTCTTTAAACATGAAATCATCATTTAGTGAAAGTATTCCGCAGCCTTATAGGTTGAGATGGCATAGCTGATCGTTGCACACTAGATTATATAAGTACATTTGCGTCATTTAACGAAAATATCCACTTGTTCGGCTGGTACAATTGTTTTTTTCTGGTTTATAAATTTTCATTTTGCTTTGTTTAGAAATTGCTTCTTGCTTCATTATTGCGAATTCGCATCGGAGATTCTTAGCATTTTCTGTAAAATATTATCTTTCTCTTCGACAAATAAATTTTTGACTATCCGTAGAACACATGCCTTGAATTTAATTTCCGATAATGTATAAGTGATGTCTCTATGTTTATTTATAATGAGATATTCTGTCGTAAGTTTTATATTCATATAGACGTTTTTTAATTTTACTGGGAATGGATTAACTGTATGACATCATATTCCTTTATGGGCAATAATAGCATTTCGAAAAAAAACTGCATAATTTTGATTAGTTTAACGTTTTTGGTAACATCAAGTTTGGACCAAGTTGAGGTTTTAAGAATTCTAAATAATCTGATAATTGTTTGGGTGTTAGTATCAATGGGTTCATCTTGCCATTATGTAAGTCTGTTATGATATCAACAATCTTATTTTGCATTTTTCTGAATTCATTTACTGTAACATACATAATTGTATATTTGCATATGTAGGTAGTTATGTAATGGTATTACTAGCCACCTCATATTAATCTGTTTCCATTCTTTTAAAGTTGATTAAAGATCGCCTGTGTGATTGTTTTATTAAGTGATTAATCGCTGCAATGACAGAAGTTTGCTCTTTCATTAATTTTAATAAATGTTTTACTTTTTCTATAGTGCCTTTAATTCTTTTAGCATAATCATCATCCAGTACTCCAAATATTACGTTAGCAATATTTCCTACCACATTTATAAGGCCTCTCTTTCTCCTGTTAGAAACATTTTGGCAGTTGAAACATTTTGACATGGAAGAAATAGGATGGTTACTATCATAAACATTGTTGTACTGAACGGTGAATATTTGATTCTTTTTTGCGAGGTATTGTCTATCGGCTTTTTATTTCGTTTTTCTGATCCTTTACAAGACGTTATGTTTTCTTCATTTGGAATTTCTATTGGTAAAGGTGCTAAGTTATGTATAGCACGTTCTAGAATGCCGCTAGCAGTTTTCATTTTTGCAACTCATACTAACCCGTCTGAACCTTTATGCACTTCTTCAATTCTTCCCATACGCCATTTTAACGGAGGAGCATTCTCATCTTTTAAAATGACTGTCATTCCACGCTCTATATTTTTTGAAAATTCAATTTTCTAAAATTACTGACAAACAAATGAAGCCGACTTCCATCTAGATAGCAATACTAGTTTATTTTCCTCTTGATGTGGTTCAGGAATTGCTGTTAATGGTTCTCCTATCAAAAAAGTCCAGGTGTGAGGCCAGCATAATCATTAGGATTGGATGATAATGGTGTAAGTGGTCTTGAATTTAAAACCACTTCGACTTCTGCTAATACAGTCGATAGTTCTTCAAACGTTAATGATGTTGATTTTAACGTTTGCTGTAATAATTTTTTAGTCGATTTTACAGTGGCTTCCCATAAGCCACCAAAGTGAGGTGATCGTGGAGGAGCAAAATGAAATTGAATATTATTGTCACTACAGTTTTTCATTATTTTCTCTCGTTTTTTAAATAAATTTAAAATTCTTCTAGTTCGTTTTTTGCACCTACAAAATTAGTTCCATTGTAACAAAATATATTTTGGTATAAATCTCTTCTACTAATATATCTTTTCAGTGCTCGCAAAAAACGATTCTGTTGTTAAATCTAGCACTACCTCTAAATGAATAGCTTCTATAGTGAAACAGCAAAAAACTGCTATATAACTCTTATGAGGTTTTCTACCTCTTACATGATAATGCGTCCAAATAGGACCACAAAAATCTACACCAGTATTTAAAAATGCCTTTGCTGACAATACTCTTGCTGTAGGTAAATTGCTCATTAACTGCTGCAACAATTGAGGTTTCGCTTTTGCACAGCTAACACAGCCATTAATTATCCAAAATTTTTGTTTAGTAATTAATTGAACAGCTAATGGTCCTGCTTGAAAGTTCTTTTTATGTAAGCATTAATAATATAAAAACAAAATCAGTTCTTGCAAGTAAAATGGGATATTTGGCATTATAAGGAATGGCTGTCTTGTCTTAATCTGCCACCAACGCTAAGTACATCTTTAAAATCTAAAAATGGTGACAATGATATTATTTTGCTATTTTTCGCTACTGCGAATTCCTTTTTTAATTGTTGAATTTTTGTCTTGAAATGTATGCTTTGAATGCACTGTCTTGAATTGTATGCTTTTGAATATGCCATTACTCGTACTAAAAATGTGAATGAATTGCGGTGATATATTTTAAAAATGGGGTGATCTTTATTTTCTTTAATATTAAGACGTATGGTATTTCTCTTCCATGAGTCTTATTTGACTTATTTTTCTTTCTGGTCAACGACATTCTGATAACCGTAAAAATTCTGGACCAAGAAACCAAAGTTCGGACGTGTTGATCTTTTCTGGAAATAAGCCTCTTGAAAGAAAATCTGCCGGATTATTTTTAGTATTTACAGTGGCGAGTAGAAATGATCAAATAATTTGAAAAAAATTTTTATATTTAATTTTTTCTTTATTTTTTTAACAAATTCATTTTTATTATATTACATAATTATTGCTTCAGTATTAACCTATTAATTCACAAAATAAAAAAGACAATTTATTCAAAACAAAAACAAACAATAATTAAAAACCCTTTCAATTCCCATTTGATCAATTTTACACGTTTATCAATTTCATAGTCAATTTTAATATTTTTTCGGTTTCAGTACTAGACCATAGTCCGTTGTTTTTAATGACGCTTTCTATCCTCCTTGGGATACTTTCAACGAGATTTTGAATGACTACTTCATCAATGTTTTGCCATTCCTTCGAAAATCGTTCCTATAGTTCTTTTATATTGTTCGGAGGCTTTTCATACTGATGAAGACGTTTCTTTACTATGGCCCAAAGATTCTCAATAGGATTGAGATCCGGGCTCTGTGCTGGCCACTTTAACGTCGAAAAATCTTGAGCTCCCAACCAATCTTGAACGATTTTGGCCGTATGTTTGGTATCGTTATCTTGTTGAAAAATGATTTCGTCGATTGGATAAGCACATTCTTCAACAAAATTAGGCAAATAGGTTTTCAAGAGGTCTAAATATAAATCTTTTGTCATAATTTGATTAATTTTGACAACAGGTCCTATGTGCCACCATGTAAAACAACCCCATACCATTATACTCCTACCACCATGCTTCATGGTTTCTTGAATTTGATGCCTTTGGAGTTTTTTTTCATGTGACCGTTGCCAAAAATATGTTTTTCCGTCAGACTAAAACCTGTTCACTTTTGTTTCGTCCGACCAAATTATGCGTTTCCAGTCTTGTACACCCCAATTTCGGGGCCCAAAACCGCACTGTCACCTCCTAGTGGTGGGCCCCGGTTATGGCGGAGGATGAAGGGTTGATTAAAACGATAAAAGTTACGTTCGTGTCGTGATCGTGTCTCGCGGCGAGCCTCTTGCTTTGTGAGTTTCAGCCCTATATCTATACGTCAGCTGACGACAGGCGTCTCAAGTCAAGGTGGAACAGCATATGCCGATGACTGCGTGGCTAAGGGGGAGCTTAGTCGTTAGTATGCGGACTCTGGATACCAGGCGCCCTCCAGTTTAAACGAGCCATCCCATGGTATGCCGGGCTCTGCCATGGGTGACTTTACTTTCCCGCGCTATTGTTGGTACCAAGAATGGAAACCAATCTAAACAGCAACAACAGCAAAAACAACAACAACAAGAACAACTGTGACAAACACGACAACTGCAACGACAACAACAACAACAACAACAATAACAACAGTGACAATTACAACAACAACAACAACAAGACTAAGGACAACATAAAACCACTTAGTGCTCAATGGTCTTCGGAACCAGAGCTTCTCTTGACTGACGCAGAGGAGGAACTCCTTCTCACGCCAGTAGAGGAAAAGGCGGCGCCTCCGATGGAGACGGATAATCAGAATCCTCTTGGACCTATTATCCAAAAAACTGCGAAGGACCTGAAAAGGTTGGACGTCAGGGGGAAAAAAACAATATTTCTCTGGTGCATCCAAGCGGCGTATCGCGGCTTATATCAGGGATGGCATGTCCCCAGAGGAAGGTCGCAGATATGAGAAGGAAAGGCTTGAAAAGCTGAAGGCCTGCGGATCGGGTGTTGTGGCCGACCATCCCCAAAAGAGAGAAAGGTCGGAAGGCAACACCCCTGATGCAGGGCCCTCAAAGAAGAGGTCGATGAAGGGCAATGTTGAGGAAAAGATCCCTGGGAACATTCCTCAACAAAACCCGAAAATGATTTCTTATCGGGATGCAGTAGCACAGGTCAAGGTGGCCATCACTTATAGACTGCATCCAGAGGAAAGGCTATCCGAAGTTCAGATGGAGAAAATCAAAGTAGCCATCATGGATGAAATGGATAAAGTTGTGGACTCTCATCCACAATTCACTGCAGCGTTGCAAAGGGACGGATGGATATCCGTAACATGCAACAATCAAAACACCAGGGAGTGGATACCCAGTGTCTGCAGGGAGATAAAGCCTTGGGACGGTTGCGACGTTGTTGTACTGGATGGCGACGACATGCCCAAACAGCATGTCTTCGTCATTTACGTACCAAAGGACGAGACAACCGTCAGTCTCTCCAGGGACAAATTTCTAAGTAGGATAGGGAAGCACAATCCCAGCCTCAAGATAAGTTCCTGGAGGGTGCTGAGGATGGATAAGGAAAAGGACGGGGGCTGCTCCATCACCTTTTCCGTGGATGATTCCGGATTGGAAGATCTACGGAAAGCGGAGTTCCGACTTTTCCTGAATTTTTTCAGTGTTATCGTTCAGGTTAAAGGAAGAAAATCCTCTCAAGGTGCTGGCGGCAGGGCAGGACAAAATAAAAAACCAGTGCCCACCGCGACAACGACGAGCACTTCAGGCCAACCAAAAGAGCCAAAACTCATTGGAAAGTCTGAAGTCGCTCCGAAAATGGCGGCAAGGGAAACGGAAGGACGTATATTCCGAAGGTGGGTAAGCGACCAAGCAACCACCCAAGGTCTTTCCGTCCAATCAGCCTTACTTCTTTTCTATTGAAAGCAATGGAAAAAATGATTGATAGATTTATACGGGACGGTGCATTGGGAAGCAATCCCTTGCATGAATCTCAGTACGCCTATCAGTCGGGAAGGTCTACTGTACTCGCTCTGCAGAGTCTGGTGGGGGTCCTTGAAAACTCACTGGAAGTGCGGGAGGTGGCAGTTGGCTGCATCCTTGATATAGAGGGAGCTTTTGACAACACTTCATCTGTGAGTCGTTGCACAAACGAGGGATTGATGCGACGACTAGCAGATGGTTTAATCGGATGCTACAGGATAGGATTATTAAGTCCACCATAGCTGACGATATACTCTTCATCTCCGCTGCAAAAGGATGTCCGCAGGGCGGGGTTCTTTCGCCCTTCCTGTGGTCCATTGTAGTGGATGATCTAATCGCTGCTCTCAGGGGCTCCGGGGCGCGTGTCTGGGGATACGCTGACGATGTAGCCTTCGTCGTGCGGGGAAAATTTGAGAGCACTATTTCTGATCTTCTACAGCAAAATTTACGTATTGTGGAAAGGTGGTGCAAAGGCGTTGAGTTAAATATAAATCCAAGCAAGAGCACTTTGGTCGCCTTCACTAGACGCAGAAACAAGGACAGATTAACGAGCCCAATTCTGTTTGGTGAACGTATTAGTTACTCGAGGGAGGTGAAGTATCTGGGGGTAACCCTGGATGATCGTTTCTCTTGGAATACCCATATCGATAGAGTTATCGGGAGGGCTACGGCGGCCTTGTGGACGTGTAGGAGCTTCATCGGGGGGAGCTGGGAAATTAGTCCCAGAATAGCACTGTGGCTATATACGGCCCTTGCTAGGCCCATCGTCACCTATGCGTCGATTGTATGGTGCCGTAAGGCTCAGCAGGCGGGTGTGCGGGCCAAGCTGGAAAAGCTACAGAATCTGGCCTGCCTGGGAGTGACCGGGGCGATGCGGACGGCTCCCACCGCTGCATTGGAGGTGATGATCGGATTGCCGCCACTGCACCTCTATATATTAAAAGAAGCTCGGCTGGTGACTTACCGACTTCTCTCTGACGAGGACGGGGCAAGGCTAAAGCTGGCCCACAGAACTCACAGAGACTTCATTGAGGGCGATCCGATTCTAAAAATAACCATGTCAGATACCTGTCTGCCGCGGTACAACTTCGACCACAGGTTCGGGCGTATACGGTGTCCGCCCGGACACGCGTGTATATGCAACCCTTGACCCACATTGCACAGTGTTCCAGGCCGAAATGCATGCAATAGAGATCTGTCTGAAAATCAATTTGGAAAGGGGGTATAGAAACCGCACCATCTATGTGTTCTCAGACAGCAGGGCTGCACTGCTGGCGCTCCGTTCAGCTCAGGGTACATCCAAGCTGGTCTGGAGCTGCCTTGCTGCACTTATGGAATTGCCGGGCCATAGTAGCCATGCGAGCAACGAAGTTGCCGATGAGTTGGCGCGGAGGGGATCTGGGGCTGCCTTTGTGCAGCCGCTGCCTTTCTGTGGTCTGCCTTCTTCCGCCGTGGGAGCCAGGCTTGCCTGCCTGCTCGCGGCGAAAGGCGGCCGTCACTGGCGGGACACGAAAGGGTGCCGTCATGCGAAAGTGTTTCTTCCGGCGTGCTCCGGCGGATTCACCGCGGAGTTGCTGGGGATGAGCAGGAGCCGGGTTCGCACTATTGCGAATTTCTTCACGGGGCAATGCTGAAGTACCTGCATAGCCTGGGGAAGTCGGGCTCCCCCTGTGCAGATTTTGTTGGGGTGGCGATGAGATCGCCGTGCACATTCTCTGCGACTGTCCGGCACTGGCTGTTCGGCGCCGCAATTGTCTTGGATATGGGTCCCTAAGTGTTCGGGGACTGTTGTCCAACTCCCTTAGGGATATCTCCGGCTTTGCGATTGGGACGGGGATATTATAGACGGGAGAGTGGGGTGGCTACAATAAGTCAAAAATCGCTGCGGTGGCTTGGGGGGATACTCCTGTCCCACTCGGTTCCCTTAGAATCTACAATCTACACCCCAATTTCGGTGTTTCTGACAGAAACTCAAACGAGCTTTTCTGTTTTTCTCAGAAATTGCAGGCTTTTTCTTCTTGACCCCAGCTCTTAAACCAATTTTTTGCAAAGCTCTTCGAGCCGTCCATTCGCTGACATTCTTATTTAGCCCAAGAGCTGCTTCTTTTGGTGTCTTAGCTTTGCTATTTTTTAAAAATCGATACATTTGGCGAGAATCGGCCTCAGACAAAAGACTTTTTCGACCCCGTAGATTTTTTTCTTCAGTTAATTTCTTCTTTTTTCTTACATTAGAGATAGTTCCTACAGATACTTTTAATAATTGAGCAATTTTCCTTGCAGTATAACCCTGCTTAATCATGGAAACTATATTATTTTCTACTTGCATACTAATTTTTTTCATTTTATTATTTTTAATAAATTTCTTTACAAAAATAAATAAAACTTCTATTCAGAACGAACGTTATTGAGTATATGAAGTAAAATAATGCTATTCTTGGTAATAAGATTTGTTTAAAACGGTTCTTTCTTATTAAATTTTCAAACATGTAAAAACGTGCAAAATTCATCAAATGGGACTTCCAAGAGTTTTTAATTGTTGTTTGTTTTTGTTTTGATTAATATTGAAGCAATAATTATGTAATACAATAAAAGTAAATTTTTTAAAAAAATAAAGAGAAAATTACATATAAAAAAAATATTTAATTATTTGATCATTTTTGCTCGCCACTGTATGGCCAACAAAAGTTTTATATGCGGACGGGTCACCACTGATCCATGACAGTACTATTTGCGAGTCATTAAATAAATAAATTTCATCAAAATTGCAGTTTAGACTATCTCGAACTTTTGTTATATGTTTTGATGCTAACTGAGCAGCACGCAGTTCTAACCTTGGATGTGTAATGAATTTGATTGGTGCAACTCCCGATTTTGAACATAACTGTTTACATACAACTTTATTACTCGTATCTATGAATCTTATATATGTTGCGGCTCCGAATGCTCTTTCGCTAGCATCACTGAAGACATATAACTCTCTTCTCATAATGTTCGTTTGATTGAACATATCTGGAAATTTTTACAATATTAAAATTGCTTCAATCTTGACGAAATTCCATCCACTAATTTTTTAAGTTATTGCCTAATTCGTCATCAAAATGAAATTTTAATTTCCATAAAAAAATCGCTGCCAACATAATCCGATCGTTTAATTACGTGATTCAGATCTGTGATGTTCGTTTCTGTGTTTACTGAATATGTGTTGAAACGCTTTGTGGATGTTTTGCTTCTGAGAATGGCAATTGATCTCTTCCTGTAAGATCACGTCGAGGCCACCAAAGTAAAAACCGATGAACGCATCTGTAGGATATCGGTTCTGCCTAGGTTTTTTTTTACTATGTCAATTCGATATAATATATCCTGTATAAAATTGGAAACTAGATTTCAATTAATATTATATCTTCTGTCTTGTGAAGTTGGTTTTGTCAAGAAATAAAAAAGCGTGTTACTTTTAAAATTCTTCGATTTCTTCTCCTCCTTTATTAATCAATATAAGGGTTTATATACAATATTTTAATTTAAAATCTATCCCTACTCTAATATACATTCAAGTGATATGAATTTCGAAACTCAAATACAAAATTATTAATCGTCATAAAATTACATTTCTTTTATTTCTAATCAATTCTCAATATTTATTTAGCTAAGCAAAATATTATCCTTTTTTGTTATTTATAACCATGCTACAACATGATACTTATTTTTTTATATTTTTATACTTTAAAATTCAAAAATATTGAAATTAGATGAATATTTGCATTGAAAAGTTTAAATTTAAATGAATAAAAAATAAATCGTAATTTCTTTTACCATCTACAATAAATGTTTAAACTGAAGTTTAAACAACTTACATATGTACATAAAATTGAATGTTTTTAATATGCACTCAGCACTATTAATTTTAAGAATTTGAATTTTTACACAATATGTCCAAGATAAAATTCTCCTGTAAATAAATTAGTCCATTTGCTAAAATAATTCATTATTTTCCTAAAATAATTCATATTAGTCTTAAAATAGACCATTTCTCCTATAAAAGAAATCATTAATAGCTAACATATCTCTCTCAATTTTGTGCTGTGACATTTCTATATTCAACAGGTTTCATTATAATGGGTTATATAATAAATTATATATCTTGGACAGAACTAATGTATTAAATTGTTATTTTCAATCTTTCAATAAAAATTATGTGACGTTCAAATCGTCTTAAAACAAAGTTGTATTATAAATTATTTACCTCACTAATACAAATTTATGCTACTTAAACATCATAAACAAACTACGAAGTTTATTTTTATTTTTTGGATCACTATTTAGAAAAAAAAAATAAAATTTAAAAAAATTTTTGAAAAACTCACATCATGTGATCACCACATAACCGGCCGCAATGTGTATTGTCTAGGTACGTCAAAGTGTTACAGAATATTATAAAAATGCCTGTTAAATTCTTTTTTCCAATTTTTAGGGCATTAATAAGGTTATACCAGACCGCATTGCATACAATAAGGGAGGTTATGTGATGGCAAGAAATTTTGGGTATGGAGTTTTCGGTGGGAACACCCTTCTCCATAGTAGGGAAGCGTAAATAAGCTATTTTTAGAGAGGTGTCGGTCTGTCTGTATGTGCACTCGTGTATCCCAAGTTCGGCTGAACCGATTTTCATGAAATTTTATATGTGAGTTCGTGTTGACTATGTCACGGATTGAACAACTTTCACGGACTTTTGAGATCTATCAAGGCTTGATAACTGGACCTCTTTGCGAGAAATATAAAGAGAAATAATAAAGCGATTTCCTTGAAATTTAAAGTTTAAATTTGGAGTATTAAAACAATGAAGATATAAATTTTTTGGAATGATCAGGACTCGGAAATCAAACTGGGTGCCGATTTTAAATTTGTTACCTTATCTACAGAATGTGTTGATGGAATATCTTGAAATTTGATATTTGAAATGCGGTTGCTACCGAAACTAACTGGCGAGCTTTTCAGGGAATTCGGATTGCACAAAGCGAAACTCTACTAAGAGCCGATTCTACAGTTTTCTAGGTATGTTAACTAAAAGCTTACTGACTACCTAAAAATTGGAAAAAAGTGTTTAAAAGATATTTTTATAATCTTTTGTAACACTTTTACTTAACTAGACAATACGCATTGCGGTCGGTTATGTGCTGACCACATCAGATTTTTTTTTGTTGTTATTTAAAAGGAAATTTAAAAGTTTTACCCTTACAAATCATTATCAGTGAGTTTCCGTCCTAAATATTTTTTTGAAAATACACTATTTGTAAAAAGTTTAATGCAATAGAATAAAATTTTTTTATAAAATTTTGTCCTAAAAATATATTGTCAAGAAATTTAATGTACACTTATGCTTTGTTTACTAATACATTTTGCACGAGATATCGAAAAGAATACATAACAATTTTAATTGTAGATTTTACTAACTCTTTATAATTTTTTTAAGAAAATGTAGTATGTAGTATTTTGTATGAAGTATGTAGCGCTCAAAAAGCATTTTGGGAGGGGGTGAAGGGAAGGGTGGTTGGAATTCTTGCTTTTTCTGGGACGCTAGAAGCAAAATCCTATCAAATGCCTTTTGACCCATGTCTAACGTATAGAAGTAGCCGTATTTTTTGACACCTGAGAAGTAGTTATATACATATATAAAAGCAGTGGCGTAAGCAATTTTGCTTTTGAAAAATCAAAAAATTTTTATAAAAGCAAAAGTACTTTTGTTAAAAATAAATAGGAAAAAAACTATTTCGTAACTGGAAAGTAATATCACTGATTCTAGAAGATGTACATAACCAATTGCAGCAAAAAAAAATTTTTTTTCTATTTGTGACTGCTTTTGAGACCCTCATATAATGATTGTACATTGCGAAATTTTATATTTTTAATAACAAACTGAATCATTGCAAACTTTTATTTGTAATTTTAAATTTACAAATGAATTGCATTTTATTTCATAAATCGTCTGAGAAATGAAACTGTGTATAAAAAAAAGTTGCGATTTGCTTTTAAGAATCTAAGAAAAATTTAAGTTTCTGTCTAAAATTTGTGGCTTTTTGTGTGTAAACTTTTATATTTTTCATTATATTTACGATTTTATTAAAGTAAATGCCTTGACTGGTATTTATAGAGTTGCATACCTACATGAGCTTGTGATAAATTGTGGTTTTGAAATTTCAGAAAGTCAGACTGTTTTAATTTACTGTTTAATTTTTTTAATCATTCGAATTATTCGACAGTATCCATCAATACAGAAAATTCTGAAGCAGCCTCAAATGACTGAAATATCGTTTCGATAAATTTTAGAAACTCTTTTAATGACTGAATTTTTTTCGTTTTCTGTAAAGACAACTTATACAATGACAATGAAAAATACCATTTTAAACAAAAAGGATAAAAAAAAGTATTCGATAGGAAAATAAGTATCAGATATACCGCAAATTCTTTAACGTCAAAATTTTGTTTTCAGTCTGTAAACTATCTGAAGTATAAAACTTTTACGGACAGAAATGTAGTAAACTTTTTACCCATAATTGACTTTGAATTTTGATCATCCGTAAACGTCAAAACAAAAAAATTTTTTTTAGATTTAAAATAACTTTATACTTAAATATTAAAAATTAACAAAAAAATTATTTTTTATATTATTTTTAACGTAATGATAGTCACTCAATACATCAAATTTATTTACTGAATTACTACGTCAGACTGTCTGCATGTAAAAAAAAATCTACAATTTTGACGCTTAATTGACTTTTTTTAAACGTTTAAGAATTTAAGTTTTAACTGATAGTAAAAACGCAGTAGAGTACCGTAGACCCAGACAACTCAGATTTTGTAAAATTTGACGTTTAAGAATTTACCAATATTGAATAAATTTTATCTTACCCATTCGAATAAATTTTTCCTAACTATTCGAATTATTCGACAGTTTCCATCAATGCTGAAAATTCTGAAGTAGTCTGCAGTGTAAATCAGTAAAATATAGAAATCAAAGAGTAAAGTAAATATCACTGAAGTATAGAAATCGCTAAATTTCAGTTGAAAGAGGGACCAAAAAGAGCCAAATTTGGTTATTTTCAACTACATATTTTCTGAGTTTCATTTTTATAAAATTATATACAAAAAAAACTTTCAACTGCTGTTATAGAAAAACAACTAACAAACAATTACATAACTCAAGTGTGGGAACATAATTTTATTTAATTCATTCCTACATTCAAAAGCCTGAAAAATTCCTGAAAGGACAATTTTTGCTACCACAGAAATCCGTCAAATGAATATAATAACAGTGTTTTAGATTACAAATATACATTTATAATTGTGAAAAGTTCCAACTCTGAAGCATTTTTCAAGATTTTATATGCTACATTTAAGCTTGAAAAAAATCACATAAAAATACATTTTAAAAATCTAAAAAGGAAATTAATTAGCTGTTGTGGATGAGTACTTGATACAAAAAATCTTTTTTTGAATTTAGAATATTGGGTGCATATCTAAATTAACGAATATTCTGACTTTACAGCCAGTTTATTAATATAGCAAATCCCATTATTTTAGTAAGTCTACTTTGCCAGTTTAAGCTAGTACGTTTATTACCGGTCGAAGTATAATTGTTTTAGATCCTTATTATGATCAATGAAGCGAATATGAATTTTTGGTATTATTATTAACGAATTCGTCAAAAAGTTAGGCGAATGAGCTGCCAAATCTGTCGAATGAAAATTATGTTACAAGATTAGTGAATGAAACCAAAATCAAAATAATACATAAGCGTTTTTTTATTGGAATTATAGCATTTATAGTGATATAATGGAAAAATCTAAATTATCATAATTCCACAAATTATTGCAAAATACTAATTTTTTAATATCAATTTAAACGTGGGAAAAACGAAACAAAAACAATTCAACCATTTAAATTAATGAAAAACCCCGTAATTGCTAAAGGTAGAAAAATACGATTCTTTCTGCAAAAAAACAATCACGTGTAGTATTATCCTTATATATTTTCGGCAGCTTTTTTGATGTCTTGTCTAGAATGGCATTCGATTCGCCTAGCTATTCACTCCACCGACCATAATAAAGGTATTAATACGTTTAAAATAAAACTAGTATACTTGTTTCTATTTTGCTGCCTATGTACCATAATTTTAATATTTATCAAAAATGTGTAAAACTCTCGAAGTTTTGAATATCTGAAGGTAAACTTGGTTTTCTTGCTGCTTTCCACTCAATTGTACATATGTAATTCCCACAACGTACATATGTGTCCTTCATAGTTTCACTAATAAACATATTAATTAGCTTGTTCACATGCATCTACCCAATCATTATAAACATCTATAGGCTCCGATAAAAAATTAATAGTTGTTTGATAATCCTCCAAACATACTCTGCAAATTATACGTGCAGAATTACGACTTTTATCCCTAAAAAAAAATTTGAGTTTGTACGCTGAAAAAGTATACACATGTACATATTTTAATTAACATACATCTTTACGTCGCAAGATTTTTCATGATTACAAAAAGGGCAATTAAATTGTTGGTCCAGCGGCACAATAGCTTTTCTTTTTGGTGGTGGCTTTCGTTTTGATTTCCGACGACCCATTTTTTTTATTTTATTTTGAGTTACATTGAAGATGACATAATTAAATTAATCCAGGTTTGAATTAAAAGTACGTAAATTTTAATTTATATATCCTATTCTGCAACACAACCCAACTACATGAATTAACAAAGCGTATCCATTAGAGGTGGACTGTCGATGGCACTATCGATTCTATCGATAGTTTTCAACGATTAAAACTATCAATAATTTTAAAGTCGATATAATACTATCGCCATATAATCATCAATTCAATTATATCGTCATATAATCATCAATTCAATTATTCAAAATATCGTTTTGATTTTTATGAATTCCCTAACATTATTTTCGTACGTATACACATTAATTTGAAAATTTATCTTTTTTTTTTTCCAAATATTTCGTGAAGATTTTGAGTTTTTTATCGATAAAATAAAAAGTTAAAGGTTAACAAAATATTTGTTAAATAACAAAAATGTTTAAAGTTAATTTTATGCTACTGTCTGTGTGTCTGTTTACAAAACTTGTACACCCTTGACAATGAAACTAATTTTCGTAGAACATAATTTTAGTCTATCTCCCCCCTTCTAAAAGTTATAACCCCCCAAAACCATAAAAATGCTAGTTTTCAGCTATTTATTGTAGTACAACCATCTGCATTTTTTAAATTTTATACATTATACGACATAGGAAGTTGCGTTACAAAACGATCGATATATCACGATACTTTTCATGATGCAATACATCGAAAGTTCTCCAACACTAGTTTGCATGACTAGTTACCTTGCTAGCAATAACACTTTTATGAAATATCACGGTCTAATAATTTTTAATGTCTACTGAATAATCGATGGCAGTTCTTTTTTAGAATAAAAGCGTCATCGGGGAGAAATGTTTTATTTCATTATGCAATACAAATACATAAAAATACTAAATAGACTTGAACCAAAAACTAAAAATTCTTTAAAAATAACTAAACGAAATTTAATGTTCTTACAAACTAGAATAATGAATTATAGGTAGCAAAACAGGTTACAGGTTATTTATTTTGTTTTTTTAGGTAAAACAAAAATAGTACATATGTGTATGTACATAATAAGAATTCTTTTTGGGAAAAAAAAGTTGAATTTACTTTTTTTATTAACTATATAACATATTTACATAAAAAAATAAAATTTTGAATCCTGAAGTATACTTTATTGTTACCTTGTTCTTTGGAAAAATATCATTTAGGTATATAATTTAGGATCTCCTTTTCTCGTAGACTACAGTTTCTTATAGAAATGCAACCTTCGACGCTACTTCCTCGAGGAATTTCTATTTATATAAAGTAATCATGTATATTATTATATTTTATTTAAATATGCATACAATAAAAACTTTAAAAAATACACCAAATCTTACCAATTTATTAAGCAATTTTCTTTTTAATAAACTTTTAAACATACGTATTTTTCTTTAAAAAAAACCTTTATTTTATACAAAATATTACGAACAAAAGACAAAATTTAATTAATATAAATTATAAATCTTTGATTTATTTAATAACTCAAATGATAAATATTCACTGAATTTAAATTAAAATAACATTTTAAGCAACATACAAAATTATTTTACCGCTTAGCGATCCTAGAATTTTTTTAATGAACTGCTACTGGATAACGAAAGACTTAAAAAGTAACATTGTGTCTAATTTAAAATTTCGCTCCATATTTTGAAAACTTAAAAAATCTGTTTTTGTCAAAAAATCATTTTTTCCACTTGATAAATATTTTTAAATACAATAGCCTGAAAATGTCAAAAGTTACGCATAGGTTAATAAAATTCCTGAAATAATTCTTAAAAAAAAAGATTAAAACCCGGAAAACTTCCAACATTTTTTTTGTTTTTTACTTATTTCAGGTGTGCAATAGCATACATTTATATATAACAATATCCGTGACTTCAATAATGCCCTTACGACGTAAATTCCAAAAAGTTTAGCAAAAGCTCTTGACATTGTACACTTTTCCTAAATGCGTTTTGTATGTAGTGGAGACGTAAAATAAAAGTAAATCGGGTATCGAAAAAATCGAGCACGTTTTTCTTATACCTTGTCATATAAATGTTGCCAGAAATAACCGATAAAATAAACTAGCATATATTTTCAGCAATAAAGTTCTAGTTATCAAGTTTTTTTTCTTAAAATACAGCATAAAAATGCTACGTTTTTAATGATATGGTAAAGTTTTATAAAAATGAACATTTGTGCAGAACTGAGACGGTACTACAACCGTATTAATACCGTACTTAATTTTTTTTTAAAGCATTAATGAAGTCACGGATATGCACATACAGTTAAGGACACACTACTGTATAAGGAAATATCAATGAGTACATACGGCTGATATGTACATTTTTAAAAGCAAAATAACTACATACATCATGTATATTTGTGTACATATAATACAGATATATGTATATTTTATACTTAATGAATACTATATGCCTTCGTATTTTTATAGACTGGAACTTGACATTACGAATAATCAAGGACTGGATTCTGCTTTTTTTGAGAATGGATTTGTAAAATCGCATATACATTTTTGGCGAAATGACATTTCTGAAGAATAATTTTTTTTTGTTATTTTTTAGAAAAATTATGATTTTTGTCTATTTTCATTTCGAGTTTTCTATACGAAAAGTTGACTAAAACCTAAAAATTTTTATGCAAACATGAACTTTCTAGTTTTCTGAACAACATATCAAAAATTCAAATTTCAACTCAAAATTTTAACTATAATTTGAATTAAATATATTTTCGAGTTTTTTCCGCATTTTCTTGTACCGCCATTTCAGACAACATATCTGAGAGAATTGAGAGTATAAAAATGATAACACAGTGAATAAAAAAAAAATTGGTGCTATATTTTTTAGCACTTTTCCAAAAAAATTTTGAAAAAAAGTGCTTATTAGTTTCACTCTGTCCGTCCGTCCGTCCGTCCGTCTGTCCGTGTGTCTGTTTACAAAACTTCTACACCCTTGAAGATAGAAAGCTGAAATTTTATATGTACATAGATCTTTACTAGAAACTTATTTTCGTAGAACAAAATTTTTACCTATCTCCCCCCCTCTAGAAGTTATACCCCCTCAAAATCCTAAAAATGGCCTTTTTTAACTATTTGTTGCAATGAAGCCATAAGCATTTTTGAAATTTTGCGAACGCATAAAGGCAGCGTTTTGCTTCCCCTAGCGCGGCATACTATAGCTAAACTTTAGAAAAACAAAATCGCCGTTCAAATTAACCGTTATCTAAAGTCTTTTTTTTGCAAAATTTTGATTTCGTTTTTCTTTTAGACCCCAGCCTCTAGAAGCCTGAAAATTTGAGGGCTTTTAGACAATAATAAATGCTTCATTTCGTTAGAAAAAAATTTTTTTCCATCTCCACCCCCTCTCAAGTTATCGCCTCTTTAAATTTGTAAAATTTGAATTTTTGGCGCCTTATATTTCCGAAACCACAAGCTTTTCCAAATTTCTATTAACGCAAAAAGATAACGGTAAATTCCGTGACATTAAAAAATATAATTATTTTTCTTAACTCACACAATTAAACCTTAAAATCGAGCATTATGTTAACCCCTCTTTATATTAATTTTTGCTTTATTTCAAAGACCGCATGAATGCATCATCCTAAATATATGCAATCCTAGAAAGAGTTAAATATGAATGAAAATAATTTTAATAGTGTGATAGGTATTGAAGGGAAAAGTGCTACAATACAAACCATTGGTTTGACCCCACTTTATTAGTCTAGAATACACGACTTAAAATAAAGTTAATAAAAATTTTATTACATTTTAATTGAAGTTTGTAATTATTTGATTTTAAATTGTATAATTATGAAAGTGCTTTTAAAATTTTATAATCGTTATAAAAGATGTGTCGTTTCAAGTTTTCCCCTATACAAAAACAAATATAATAAAAATATAAAGAAACTTGAAGAAGTTCTAAAGTCTGGTGCGGTAGTTTAGGTAAATTATCTAGTCTTCTTAACAATGTGAAAATAATTCCTAATAAAACTATAATCACATACATACCTAAACAAATTATATGGACTTTTAACATAAAAAAATTCACATGTGCAGTAATTTTTATGATTTATGAATCATATAAGTTTATTTTTTTAATGGCAGACAGACATACCGGCCTGGACCCTAAGGGAGAGTGACAGTTCACAGCTGACGAATTTACACGTATTCTTATAGGATCTATAGAGGGCCCTTTTTAACATCATAAATCTCCCACAAGACCAACTTTTTTCAAATTTTTATTTAGAAAAATTTAAAATTCAATCGTTTTCTACTTTGCTAGTGCTTACATACTTAACATTCAGTTTTAAAAAAAATATTGAAAAATTGATTTAAAAAACCTTCCAAACTCTGTTAATTTTTTTTAAATTTTGTAAAAATGCTACACTACAGGCCAATTTTTAAAATTGAACATTTTACATAAATAAATACAATAAAATAAATATATAATTGTAAATATGTAAGTAAATAGCCCCCTTTCCACGCCACAGAGGTAGAAATATGGCGTGATTTTTATAGTGGTATCCCCAGTAGGCCTAATCCATTCATTTACCTAAAATTAAATTAAAGCATATTAGTAAAATTTCAGTATTTTTTTATTATATATTTTTATTATATTTCAATATTATTTATTAGTAAAATAAACTGTGTCATACATCAGGTAAATTTGTTGTTTTCCATTAGGATTGGGAAATTTATTTTGATTATTGACTCCCAGAACTCTAAACATACCCTGATTGATTTTATTGTTGTCACAAATATTGACGAAAACATGGAAGCCTTTCTCTTGAACTAAATTTATAACTTTGTTCGTGATTTCCACTAAATATTCTGCGGTGGGACGAACTACTGGAAATAACTTTATAATTTCCTTTGAACTACCAAAAACCGACTTTATCTTGAAAGCCATAATGGTTTTGGCAGGTTCAGTTGGATCATTATAAGCTCTTCCTAAAAATTTTATTTGCTTTATATTGTATATCAGGAGTAACATAACTCTCATTTATTAATAGTGCTACAATTTTTTCCCGTTCTTGTAGTCTGGAAGATAAACGTCGGAGATGTCGACTAGATGGTAAAGAAAGGAAATTTCTAAGGATTTCATATGTAGATTTACAATGAGCGTATATTAAAAACGACATAATAATGGTTTCACAATTATATTTTGGAGCCTTCATACTTAATAAATGAATTTGGTCGATAAGAATATCATTTTTTTTAAATTTTTATTAAATTTCCGAGAAGATGCAAAGCTTCAATAAGATAATTGTTATCAAAATATAAACGCACAAAAAAGGTAATAATTTTTTAGTTGAGTCCAATAATCAAGTTTCATATCTCCTGATTAAATATTTTCTAATATAATAGCTGGTATTTCACTATTTCCCGAAAAGCAACTTACTGTTAAATCAAAATTAATTTTTAATCTAAATTTAAACTCACACACGAAGTTATTATAATTTTCTAAAATATATAATACAACGCAGAAACTGTTTTAAATACTAACAAGCTATCTAACACAATATTTTCATTGATTTGGTTTACTAGATCATTAAAATTTATTATTACGACGTCGCTATGGTTTGATTTTTCAACCAGTTTAAAGTACAAACTTTAAATTTTCTTTTAATATAAAATTCTTAAATTTTTAATGAAAATAACAACACAAAAACTCGATTTAAAAATTAAAAATCTTACTTTTTCTTCAGTACTTTATACTGAAATTTTTAAACAACAAACTGATTTTAACTCTCAATTTTCTCCCATATACTGTTAAACATCTTAAAATGGTGGTTGCTCAAAAAAGTACGGGAAAAACTCGAAAATATATTTAATCAAAATTATAGTTAAAATTTTGAGTTGAAATTGTTCAGAAAACTCCAAATTTCATTTTAATATAAAAATTTTTAAGTTTTAACACATTTTACAAAAATTTGAAGTTTAATTGATATTTCAACATTTTTAATTTATGAAATATGTAAAAATATGCTTTCATTGAGAGGCGATTTATTTTATTGTGATGAGTATATCAGTAGAAGGAATCAAATCCATTGGAGTTACCAGAAGGTCCATTGGAAATCCGAAAGCGCTTAACTTCACAATGAAAATACCCTATGTGGCGCGGTTTTTTTTTTTGTAGGAAAAATCTGGTACTTTATTTTTTTAACAGGCTGTAGCTTGTAAACGAGTATATCTATTTACTCTTTATTCTATTCCACTTACTATATTTTAATAATCTTTCTTATTTCAATTTTAAATTTTGTATTGAAACAACTTCTTTTATTCATGTCCATTAAGTGATTTAAAAATTTTCGGGCAAGAAGCTACTGGTTAGTTTTAAAAAAGAAAGAGCTGAAAGTTACTTTTGTTTCTTGTGTTGTGCGTGTATTATCTATCATTCTGTTTGAAATGAAGTTGTGTTTCAGTAGATTATTTATTATCTCAAAAGCTGTCCATCCTAGACGCATTGCCAAACATTATCGGATTACAATAAATGAGTTAGTATAATTTTTATTGATTCTTTATGCATAATGTCTACCGACTTGCGTCACCCATATGGGATAGAGATATATAACATGTGACCTAATGAATGAAGAAGGTGTTTCTAATGAATGATAGTATGAAGCTCATTTGTGGAAATATAATTACAAAGTCTTTTTAACAAGAAAAGGTAGGGTGTTATTTTATTTACAAGTGAAGAATGTCATATCAATTTCTTGTCGATAACTAAACCAAAATAATTGAAACAATCAACTTAATTTTAAGACAACCACTACGTGATTTTCCCATGTTGACCACTTGCATTTTATTTTTCAAATATGGCTGGAAAAGTCCTAAAACAGAATCAGAAATTCCTAAATTGCCTAATTTAATCAGTAGAATGTCATAGTAGACACAGTCAAATACCTCTTGGAAATCTGTAAATAACCATGCTACGAAAATACCGGCATCGATATTCTTAATAATAAAGTCTGTTAAACTTATTTCCGTATTATTGGAATTGTTCTCGAAACCATAATGATCCTCATGCAATATTTTGTTGTTGGCTAGAAAAATTATTTTAATTATAATAATTAAGCGTTTGATTATTGTTTCAAAAACCTTTGAAAGGGTACTTAATACAGAGATGGGACGATAATTTGAAGCATACGTTGCAGAACCTGCTTTGCGATTTTTAAATTTTCAGTAAAAACTAAATTTCGTATAGCATTATTTATTAACCCGACTAAAATCTTTTTAAAAATTTTGCGGAGACATTGTTAGCCTTTGTTACCGCTGGAAATAGAGAAAACTTCTCGCTAATTATTCTTCTGTAACTGTTTATGTATATATAAAAGATTTATTTGCAGAGACAAAATATTTATTTCATCAGTTACATTTACGAAGAAGGTGTTTATTTGGTTAGCCATTTTTTTCTCTTCGGTAAATCCTTTTTAAGGACTTAAAAATTGTCTTTGGTCCATAGGTTATTTTCTTATAACAATTCCACAAACCTTTGGAGTTCACTAGCCCAGTTTCAATATCTTTCAAAAAATAGTTTTTTCTCATCTTCTATAATATTCCTTCTGTCATCCATTTCTTTATGTTTTCTTTTGCTTTTTACGTTCAGTAGTTTTTGTTTTTTCTACAATAATATCTTGCAAATCAGCTACGAACTGATCAAAATCGTTCTAAAAATTTAGATTTGGCCAAAAACTATCAAGCATTACCCTGCAATAATCCACAGCAGTTTAAACTTCCGCTTCGTTTTTTATTAAGGACTTAACTTATATTAATAAAAAACATTTCGTGATCAGAAAAAGACGTACTACTGATCACAAAATTGATTATATACCTAGATACGTCGGTAACAAGGTAATCAATAATCGCTCTTGCAGATTTGGAAATTCTTGTAACATATTCAAGTTGTGTTTTGTTAAGCATCAAAAAACCGTTAGAAAGCAATAAATTCTTGTATGTCATTATTTTATCATAAATAGTGTCTAGTAAGTTTAAGTTCATTTCATCTAGAAAAATGGAATTTTTTACTTGGAATTACAACCAACTTGTTAATACTTGTTAATACAATCGTCCATCTTGTTAATACAATCGGGCATAAGCGTTTTGTGTGACCTATTAATTCTAATAACATTCAAGTTGTGATTAGCTAACTTGGTGACTAAGATATTTGATTTATTACGTTGTTCTGCAAATAGGTAAAAAACCGCACAATATATTGAATATTCTGTATATTTGAAAAATATGAAACATATCCATGAATGTTGGAAAACTGATGATATCAAAACTATAAGAATGAATCAAACCATCCAAATCCTACAAGTTATTCCGAAGGCTTTGAATATTAATGTAGATGATATTCAAGCCTGCCCTGCAGTTTGCAAATAATGTAAGATTTCATAGCCCATAAAACTGTCGAATGTGTAACATTCTCATTAAAAAAGTGTTTACGGAAACAATATCACCCATTCCCATAAAAGAAAAAAAAATGATTGTATGGGTATGTAAATATGTGATATATTGCAGGAAGAATGAATGATTCAAAATAGAGATTTACAATTTTTTGAAACATTACAGTAATAATTACCGAAACACATATGGTACGTATGTAAGTATGTATGTATATAACACACACAGTGTGCATGCATATAATACACACAGTGTTATATACATACTTATGTATAATAAACACACACAGCACAGAAAACAAATTTTACAGGTAAACTAACAATACGATTTCATTTTAATATTAGTAGTAATTTAAACTCGTGCCTGGCTTGCGAAATAGAAATTACAATTTTTTTAAAACTGATAATTGTAGTTGCTAAAAAATTTACTAAAACCTTAGGAGAAGCTATCGAAAGTACCTGCGGGTGAATGAGGAGCTTTCAAGGCTTAGAATAAGGACCAGAAAGCTCTTCAATTAGGCTAAGGCGTCAGGTTCGTGGAAAGAGTATAAAAGCTCACTCACGAAATACAATAATAAAATAAGGAAAGCGAAAGGAATTTTGCGAAGGGTGTTCTGCAAGGACATAGATGAACTCTCGGACAATGCACGTTTTCATAGGGTACCTTTCAAAAAATATGCCAGTTCGTTAGGCCTACTGGAATGGTCTGATCTTTTCCATGAACGAAAAGCAGACGCTGGATCCAATGGCCTTAACGCTGTGCTCACTCCGAAAGGCAAAGTTGATTCACTAAATTCAAGGGGACTTCATTGAGGACGATCTAATTCTGAGAATAACCATGCCATGTCGACCGTTATAGTCTGATTAAATGTGGAAGACGGATCACATTCATAAAGTTCCTGTGTAAATTATCTATATGTTGTTTCAATCTTAACATATAGATGAGAAGTTTTAACAATTTCTATGCGAAAGCAATTCGAACAGCAATTTTCCCTGAGATTAAAGAATTGGCTTTCACCAGAAATTAAAAATCGAAGACATTCAGCAGAATAAGAACAGATATTTAAACTGTCTAGGTAATCAAAATTAAAAAACATAATTTTGGTTTTACTGCTGACAATCAGTCTATGGAAGCAAACCGATTACTAACTAGTTCTAAATCATGGTTAATATCAGAGATACTATTAACAATTGTAGGAGGGGTAATCGTAGGATAGGTAAGAAAAACAGGTGCTGTTAGCAAAAGCTGTAGGCTTACTTATAAAATTTTGCAAAAACACTGAATTAATGAAAACTGAGAAGAGAATGGGTCCCAATACGAAACGCTGCATCGAATGCCTTAACAATATCGATAAATAAGGCTGAATTATAATTACCCTTACTAATTCCCACATAAATTTCACTACAAAATTTAGGTACAGCACCCTCAGCACTTCTTTCAAAAAACCAAATTCACTACTAAAAAAATTAATATTATTGGGATGACGTAAAATTCTTGTCTTAATGGCTTTTTCGAAAATTTTAGAGAAAGGCTAGAGCAATGCAAGTTGAAAATAATTCTCAGGATCCAGTGCAGATCCCCTCTTAAAAGTAGAATTACGGTAGCAATTTTTAATTCTCGAGGAAGAACCCTTTTCAATAAGCTAAAATTATAGATGAAACTAAGAACATCACACAAATGAAACACAATTTGCTTAAGGATAGAATTAGAAATTACGCCATCAATTTTTGAAGTAGAATTTTTGAAACCTAAAATTAACTTATTAACTTCAAAAGAAATAATTTCTTTATAAAAAAAACTATCTGAATAAGATATATTATTAATTAAATTATTAATATAATCAGTATAACCAGATGAAGATATTAAATTAGGAAATAGATTGCAAGAGACACAGCAATCAATTATGTGACTTTTTAAGGCAATTGAAAGCTTGAAAAAGCAACAGGGGAATTAGAAGCAGTGTAAACTTCATACCAGAACTCAAATATAAGTCTATTTTTCAATTTATTGATATCCACCATAGTGGAAGTCGCACAGGTACTTCTTTTCTGTAACTTACTTGCTTTAATAGAAAAAGAGAAGGTAATCATACGTTATTGTATTCAGTAATACCTAGTTCGAGAATTTCAATCGCAAAATCACATCTAACATTTCTATCAAATCTGTTGAAAGATGGTCTAAACAGGTTTGTGAAGAAGGATGAGTAACTTCTGAAATAGCAGACAAAAATCTGAAAGATGAAAACATTTGCAGGTAGTTATCAACAATCCTTACATAAAAAGTTAGAAAACTCATAAACTAAATTATCAACATTACAAAAGTGCAATAGATACAAAAAAATGTAAATTTAAACTTTTTAAGTTCAATAACCAATTTAACTATATATATAAGAACAATCAAGATTACATTATGTTGTACTAAGATTATTATACTTACTATGAATATAAACTACAACTCCACCTGCAAGGTAGGATTCATTACAACAAGCAAAAAATTGATAGCCAGGAATTTCATATAAACCAACTTATTCAAAAATCTAAAGTTTGCTCAAAAAAATTAGATCAGGACATCCAAAGAGTTAATATATGCTAAATTTGCACAAAATTTTTCCTGAGACTCCGATTATTTTGATTTAAAACTGAAAAATTGGAATTGTTATTATTAAATTTGCTAACATCAATATTATCATTAATATTAAAAAAGGGTTGAGTATCATTTGAGTAGGAATCAGGTAATGATGAACCGGAGATAAAATTTAGAGGGGAAAAGATATGTGACATAATATTAAAAATGTACTAAAATTTAAAACAATAAACTAAATATTATCAAAATCCTCTAATCCTTTTAAATCCTATTAAAAATCCTTTAATACTTTTAATTTTATTTTGATTTTTTAAATAATTAGCCTTGTGAAAGAGTATTCGCACATGAGGTGAAAGAACCAAGCATCTAAGCTGATAAATTTTTTAATTGCTTTGTTTTACTCATAATTTTAATTTTCGCATCCATTTAGTATAGCACACCTAATACTAGTATCAAATTTAGAAAATAGAGACAAAACTTTCTTCTTGGCATTATTATTATCCACATTGGGAATACAAACAATATTAATAAACTTTTTTTTTTGTTACTCGAGTTAATTAAATCTACTCTCCAAATAATGGACTTTCTTGGATAGAAGTTTTTTTTCTTCAAGAAATTTAAAATTTTTGTAAAGTCCAAAATAGTTATGTTATTTGAACTAATTCAGCGAATACACTACAATAAAAGAAATATTTCATCTGTCGATATTATCAGTAAAAATCAAATAAAAAGAGTAAAAAAAATGCCAATCCGCAAAAACTTTTTATTGTTGAAAATATTTACAAATTAAATAGAGCAAAAGATACGCTTGAACCCCATAAGAGTACAAGAACAACTGGATAGCTTTGCATAGCGGTGCACACTATAAATCTACTCCATTAGTTCGCGCCATTTTGTTTTTAAAAAACAATAGCAAGGGTTTCTTGGAAAACCAAATTAACAACTTATTTAAAATAGTTAAGCTAAATTAAAATTAATAAATTTCTTTAAATCAATATATGATCATTATTAAGTTTACCTTAGTAGAAATAAGAAACTAACGTTTTTCTCAAGAATAAAATGGAAATTAGAATGAAATACGAAATTTAAATTTTCTGGAGGAATTACTTTGGAGGGCGTTAAATAATTAGTCAACTTTTGAGTCAAAAATAGGGTTTACTTTTGGGGCGTGCAGCGGCAAAATGAGAGTTGAGACATCCACACTGGCGTAGATCGAGTTCACTGCATGTTATGGGGCTCAACGAGGCTCGACAGCAGATCTTGGGGACTACTGTACCCATGCTACTAATATTAGGCTAATGCTTGTGTCATTTCGTGCAGAAAGCCGAGCAGACGCAAAAGATTCTATGGGTCGAGGATATAACGTATATAAATGCGATAGGGTAAGAGGTCAAAAAAAAAGCAAATCTATAGAAGACGATAAAAGTAAAACTCCCTTGGGTCGTTTTATCAAGAAAGCAGACGAAGAAATGAAATCTGCAAACTCAAAGAAAAAGTTTAAGATTATAAAGACAGCAGAAAGCAGTTCCTAATGGCACCCAGAAGAACAAAATGAATGTTTATGGTGTAAAAAACGGAAAAAGAATTGGCTAGAAAAACTAATTGGATTCATAAAATCAAAAGAAACTTCAAGAAGAGAAAAGCCAAAAGTTCCCTGGAGTGAAACCAATGTTGGAACTAGATAGCACTAAAACAAGATTTTCACTAAAGTAAAAAGTTGAATTCATTAAAAATATAAGCGTCTGTCAGTAATATTGAGTAAAACAAAAGTTTGGTGTAGAAGTATAAGTAGAAATTAATGTGTAAATGCTCATTAGATTTGATCTTAGATTAAATCTTAGATTTAGCTGGATGTGTAACACAGTCAATGTGTTCTCAATTGCCTATTTATTGGTATTAAATACATCAAGTAATTCAATTTTAGAAACTTTAAATTCCAATGAACTCGAGAGATGTGTCGGCAACGCAGCAGTTGCAGCGTCTTATAGGTTCAATCATACCGTTCAGTGTTAATGGAGCAACGACATTAAGCTAGCTATCTTCAATAACTCACACTCCCTCCAGTGCAGCGGTGTTACACGACCCACGAACTAGTTTGGGGTCGTCGGCCCAACATCCACTGTCCTGAAAAGGATTTTCTGGGGATTGATATAGTACTGGAATCTTGAGTATATAGATATATAGAATACAGAGTATTTTCAATTAGAGATGTTGAAGTAGTATGAGATTATGGGCAAGATTTTCACAGGGCTAATAAGAAAAAATATTAATTATGTTTTACTCTCAGAGTACATGAAAAGAGTCCTAACACCTGTCCGGGCCTGCATTAACATGGGGGCAAAAATGGAGTTGGTTTTTGATATCGGCGTACTTTAGAGGAGGAGGGGTATTCCACCTCTAAAGTATTCCCACCATCGGAGGTACAAAGGCTGGTGGAGCAACACAATAACAGGAAGCGGGCACTCATCATCGGATCTCGAGACATGGGGCAGCAGCAATACCAATAAAAGACATGAGTTTTTGTTAGAATATATAATTAACGAAAACGTAGGGTATGAGAGGAAGTGGTTGACTTTATATTTCAGACGGGTAAATCAACGAACACCTGTACCAGCTGACGAGCACCCTAAACAAGATACTAGAACACAAGGCACGGGGCTATTGACGTGGATACCACGGCATCGCTCTGGATGTCTAGGATGTTAGCTACAAAGGTGACAGAGAATGCAGCGACGCAAAGAAAAATTGCCTACTGAAGCATCCTATATTTAATTATGCACATTTAGTTACATTATAATATGTATGTATTTGCGTACCTTCGTTACTTAATAGCCACATTTTAATTAAGTATGAAAAGCAGTTATTCGAGAATTGATTCTCAATAATCATGTGTTGTATTACATGAAATTCTATTTATATTTTCAAAATATTTCAGTATTCATTGGCAAGGTTTGTTGCTACCTAAAAGGGTTTAACTTAAAATAATTAAATTATATTAATGTAATTAATCATAAATAATAATTGTTATAATATTGGTTAATAATAAATAGCTGAAATAATAATAAATAAAAAAATAATATAAAAGAACTATTAAAATAAAAATAAATTATATAAAGAAATCAGATAAAGTGTTTATATGAAATTAAATATAAGACAATTATATACCATTCAGAGTTTGTCACAACTACCGAGCTCAGCAGCTCTATATCCATAAGAACATAACACCGTTCAGAGCTTGTCGCATATAAGAAGATACCAGCCGCTATACCCGTGAGAACATAGTCAAAGGATCTGGCATCGAAGTGATACTCATTGTACCATTAGTAGAGTAATTACAAGCATAAACGTTTTTACTCAAACAGGAGCACTAGGAGATATTCAACCATCCGAGGAAACATCAATCCAAGAAATCTACATAATATTCAAGGAAACGTCAATCCAAGAGGAACTTTTTTACAATCCGACGAATACTGCATTTTGCATTTTGTAAGTGAATCAATAACTATACAAATAAAATAGAAGTAGTCCAAACTGCCTCAACAACATTGACTGGGTCAGTAAATGCGTATCTTGGATTCATACAGTAAAAAGTCTCCTAAAGGACTATGAAATAGTGAAGAATAAACCTATTTATCGAGCAATTCTACAACATATTAGGCAAAGAATCCGTGGGGAGGCCGATTCAGCATTGATTTCCTATAATATATTCTCTGAGGATTGGAGCGAAATAAAAGCATGTATATCTTTACATTAAGCCGATATGCGCGATCTTTGTACTTTGGAGCATCAACTGCCAAACCTGCCGCAAGGAAAATTGACGACAGAATTGACGAATTCTTTACAACAGTTAACCACGAGTTGTCTTTAATAATAAACAAAATTAAAACAGAGTGCTACTCACCAGAAACCGTAAATGCCCTTAGCGCAACTTACAGAAACAGGGATGTAACAGAACAGAAGATGTATTTATAAGAGGGCTGAACGCCGACCTTGCTTATTCCTCTTATATGGAAATACAAAACTTAAAATTTCGAAGTATGCCAGTGCACAACAGAAACTTCAACAATTCAATTGTAGTACCTGTGAATCAAATGACGAAGTGGCAAGCTGTACCAACAATGGGACCACAGCATAATTATAATATTTACTTGCCAAAAACTAACGCAAATGGATCAACTCCAACCTCAGCGAGACAAACACAGCCAAAACCACCAATTCCTATGAGTAAAGATTGATCAGTGAATGTTAACTATTTGAATAGGTCCAAAAAGAATTTCCAACCAAATCACCAGGGAATCTTTTCCGCTGAAAACTGTATCAAGAATTACGATAACGAGCAAGAACTAGCTGAAACGGAAAATGACGAAGATGATAAAAATGAGCTAAGTTTTACGTGTCAGGCTTTTCTAGAGTACCATACCTAGAGTACGCCACTAAATACAACAACCTATTGAAATTTTTGATAGACACAGGAGCGAATAAAACAATTTATTATAAGATCGGTGGGTAGAAATATTAAAATTACAAAAAAGATAATAGGAAAATTCTTCATTAGTATATTTAAGATTCATAAAGGATTTTTCCGCTATAGCCAATCCAACCAAATTGACACGAGGAGAAAATGACCAGATCAAAACGAATCAAACAAAAAAGGTCAATAGTAACTTGAGCGAAGAAAAATTAAAAACATTCAAAAAATTGAAAGAGCTTTTAATATCAGCAAAGCTACTTATTTTCCCTTATTTTCAAAACCCCTTTATACTCACGTTACAAAAAATGTTAAACAATACAAAAAATGTTAAAGTACAAACCGACAGAAAATAGCTATCCTAAAGAAATAACTGATTTAGTAGGTAAAAAGAGAAGGACCAGAAGTAGATGACAACGTTCACGTCACCCTGATGATAAAACTGTTTTAAACAGACTTTCCCAGGTGCTTAAAAGAAAAATCCAAGAAATTAAATCGGCAACATACGAAAATTTTATAAAAAACTTGTCAGCTACTAAGGAATTCCCTATGGAAGGCGGCATAGAGCAAAACAAGGCCGATTAGGCACGCTCCGCCACTGATGAAAGCAAATGGCAGTTGGGCGAGGAGCAATATACAGAAGGCGAATTGTTTGCTGATCACTTGGAAAGTATATTCACGCAAAACGGAATAACATCAGATATAAGTTTGGTAGAATCTATCGCAAATGAAGCAGACAGCATAGCTCCACTTACTCTATTAGAAATTGCGGAAGAGATAAGATCCCTGGAGTTGAAAAAATCGCCAGGTTTTGATCTTATTACTGAGCTACCAGACGAGACATTGGAACATCTGACGAAAATCATGAATGCTGCTATGGATTTTGGGTATGCTCCTTGTGCTTGAAAAGTCACGGAAGTAATTATGTTTCCCAAACCCGGGAAATCCTTGAATGAAACAAAGTTTTACAGGCCCATTTCACTGTTACCAATGATGTCTAACTTTTTGAAAAGCTGCTATTAAGGAGATTGAAGCCAATAATAGAAAATAGGGGCCTAATACCGAACCATCAATTTGGTTTTAGAAGATACCATTCTACAATAGACCAGGTCCATAGAAAAACGAATATTATAGAAAAAAGCTTGGAAAATAAGGAAATCTGCTCTTCTATGTTTCTAGACGTAGCACAGGCATTCGACAAGGAATGGTACAAAGGCCTTATACTTAAGTTAGGGCAAATGTTACCATCGTCATTTGTAGAAATTTTGATATCTTACTTAGCTGATAGATTATTTAGAATTAAACAAGATGCTTAATACCCCACGCTAAGAGAAATAAAGGCAGATGTGCCTCAAGACAGTATATTGGGCCCAAAGTTGTACCTGCTTCACAGAAGTGATTTGCCACAAATAGAATAGATAGCCACTTTTGCTGACGATACTGCAATATTGGCAGTAGGAGCGAACATTGACGATTCGACAAAAAAAATACAGGAGACAATTAACAAAATAAGCCAGTGGACTAGAGATTGGAAGGTGAGGTTGAATGAAGCAAAATCGGTTCACATAAACTTAACCAATCGCAAAATAGTGAATCCACCACAAATTAACGTAAATGAAACAAACGTAGCGATCCATAACTCAGACGTCAAACTAAGGTGAAAAAAGCATATAAAAAAGAAACACATAGAATTAGAAAATAAATATAGAGAAAATTATTGGCTCCTAGGTCGAAAGTCCAATTTGGCAATTGATAATAAAATATTAATTTATAACCAAATCATTAAATCAATATGGCGAAGTGGCATTCAACTGTGGGGTTGTGCCAAGAAGACTCACATTAACAAAATTCAAACCTTCCAGAATAAAGTTAGTCCACAGGGACTTAGGAAATCCTTTGGTTGTGGATGAAATTAGGAGTTGTGCTACAAAGCATAGGGCTCGTCTAGAAAAGCATGAAAATATGGAAGCAGCTCGGCTGCTAGACAGTGGCGTTATGGGAGAAAGACTTAAACGAACACGACAAATACCAATTTCCTTATGGAAGGTATTTAATTCCTGCACGGAAAAACCAAGTTAGCGCGGAGGTAATAGTTGGTCTTCAGGACCAGTTTTGTCCGTTCAGAATTTAGGTGATTTTTTAGAGTAGGAGCCACGCTCCCCCACTGTCGGAGGAAAAAGACAGATAGAGCCGTCCTTCTTCGTCTTTCGAGATTTTTTCATCTAGTAGAAAAAAAAACAAGAGAAAAAATTTGCGGATTTGACTATATTGGAACGTGTACTTAAAAAGCAAATTATCTGATAGAAAAGACTTAACAACCACAGGTGGAGGTTGCAACCGGACGCGTCACTTCACTAGTGATTAAGAAGACGTCATAAGATTAATTGGTTTAACCACAAATACGGAAGGCACGGTCGGAATACCTATCGGCTTTCCGTTTCCTCCTATTGACCCGGAAGAAAAAGTTCATGTGGAAGCAAGTTCAATAACAACATCTAGAATAACACCAAGAAAAACAAAATATTTAACCGAAGATCTACTAAAAGAACAAATAAAAATGCAGAAACCAGTTTATGAGAAACCAATGGTGTAAAAAAAATTACAGAGGTACGTATTGTAAGCATAATTGCTAAAAAAATTAAAAAATTCAAGGAAATGGAGAGACATCATACCGAAATAGAGCGCATTAAACTAGAATTTAAAAAACAAATTCTAACCTTAAAATATAATTTAACAGAATAATATACATAATGTGTACTTATCCAGATATATTACATTGTGACAATAAAAGCCCGATTAGAAGGGTATTTTGCGAAACATATGTGTTATATAGTAATATATTTAATTCATGTATATAGGACAACGTTTTTGTTTCTAATATAAAAATTTGATTTTGAAATAGTAAATAATGTTGCTACCCAGAAAAAATGAAAAATGCAGTCGTTATGTATATATGTATGTAAATTATTGATATATGTATGTCTATTTTGAATAGAGATTTTGTAATGAATTTTCTTTCGTTATTTTGCAATTTATATTTATAAATTATAAATATAAATTTCAAAATTTTCACTTGATTAATTATCAAGTACATACCTAGAATATAAGAATTTATTTGCTCTCTACGAAACTTTTCTTAAAAAAATCGTTTAGCATCACTCAAATTCCAAACATGAGCGTCATGGTTGCAACCTGAATAACGGACGTTTACGAACTTAATTCTCATTTTATGATAACATATCTATTCACATTAAAAAGAAAAAATATATATATATAAACATACAATATAAATATATACTTACATATTTATTGTAGGAAGGTCGTCAGAGTATTCTACTTGAATTAAATGGAATGTTCCACCATCCAAACGACCTCGTGTAGTGCTGTGTCGGTGCAGTTAATCCGTTGAGCAGGTCTCATCCTCTCCCGCTCCAAGACTCGTTTTAAAGCTTTCAAAACCAAGAAGGTCAGACTAAAATTTTTTTAGTCGGCCTAAAATTCTTTTGATTTTCATGAACCCTCCTTTCCCGTTTCGTGATGAAAACCATCTTTACACGTCTCCATGGCTTGGACACAGAAAGAGTCAGCTCCTAAAAACTTTAGAAGCCACGGCACTATGAATTCCCGATTGTTTTGAAGCATTTTCGGAAGTATGCCATCCATTCCAGTTGCATATGGTGGGAAGCTGTTCACAGCTCAGACAATCCTTATCAGTGATAAGATATTGTAACCCTTCAAAGGGTGTTGAGTCCGTCACCAGGCGACGCAAATGGGTAGCTCCTGGAACCAATTCGACATCGTCTGGGAAGTACATGTGAACCAATAATGTGCACTTGTCTGCTTTTGTGTCTCGGTCTATGTTCCATCGTCACCCCTTAGAAAACAAGGATTGGAGTGCTGACAGACTCACGGTACAATAATCCCTCCAACAATCACTTTTGCGGAGCGGAGCAACCTTTCCTCTCCTCAGATACTCCTTGTAGACATATGTCGGTAGCAGACACTGAAGACATCTCTAGCAATATTACTGAGATTCGTTAAATTCTAAACTTTAAATCTAAGTTATTAAATCTAAGTTAAATAAACAATATTCGTTGTGAATATTGTTTTCTATATTATTTTTTTTTTATTTTATTTTAATTTGCACCAAGCAAGATGCTACATAATTACAAAAATTTACATAGTTTACAAAAATTAACAATAATATACATTATACATACTTATAAGCTAAATTGAATTACACTAACAAAACATTAAATGAATTTATTACACAAATGTAATATGATACATATAAAAAAAATAATAAATAAAAAGAAAGAATTTTATTATGTTATGATTTATGCTGAGTGGGTATTTAATATTAATATGATCTAATAATTGTACAATTAGGTCATAGAATTATCATATGATATTGTACTAGGTCAGTAGTGAATTATGAATTTTTTTTTGAAGGTGTATTTTGTAACTGCTGGTGAGAAAAGATGACTAAAACGATTGAATACAGTACAACATCTATTTATTGGTTCATTTTTAGCATATTCAGTCCTATGCGTATATTCTTTTAAGAATTTAGTATGTCTGGTAGGTCTGACGTCGTTGTTGATAATAATTTTGTCTCTAATGAAGTCCACGTCTATTTTTCCTAGGACATCATAGGTAAAACAAGAAGACAACAAAGACCGGCGTGACTCCAGACTCAACATATTCAGGAATTGAAGTCTAATTTTATATGAAGGAATATTGTGGAAGTCATTGGGGTTATATTGGCTTCTCAAAGCAAATAATAAAAATTATTTTTGAACCGACTCAATTTTATTTCTGTGTACAGAAAATGCCGTATCCCAAATAATACTGCCATATTCAAGAACAGAACGAACAAGAGAGCAATAAAGCGATTTAGTTACTTCAGTATTGTTGAATTCTCTGGCTCTGCTCTTAATGAAACCTAGCATTTTGCTTGCTTTAGAAACAATAGAATCATAATGAAAATTGAAATTGAGTTTACTGTCCATAATAATAACTAGACCAGTAATATGGTCAACGCGTTCTAAAGTGGAGTTTTGAAGTGAATATTCTTGAAAGAGGTTTGAACGCTTATGTTAAAAACTAATAACATAACATTTTTTAACGTTGAGATCTAATTCATTAGTCTCGCACCAAGAATTTAGATGTTCTAACTTTAATTGGAGATAATTAGTGTCAGAAATATCCTTTACAATATGATACATTTTCAGATCATCAGCATAAATCAGATGCGGAACACCCGCCAAACATTGAGAGAGGTTAGAAATGAAGATATTGAAAAGAATAGGGCCTAAATGACTTCCTTGGGGAACTCCAGAGTAGACATGGATAGGTTTCGACTTAACACCCTAGAACTTGACAAATTGGGTCCTTTCAGTGAAGTAAGATTTTAACCATCCCAATAGTGGATTCCTAAAACCAAATTGTCTTAGCTTATGCTCTAAGATAATGTGATCAATGCGATCAAAAGCTTTGCTGAAGTCTGTATATTCTCCTCTTTCCATAAACGAAAGAAATCGGATGTAAAAATTGAAAGGTTGGTGGTCGTAGAGCGACCAGTCCTAAAGCCGTGTTGCTCATTATTTAGTAATGGGTTAACAATGGGTGCAATTATACCCGTAACCAATTTTTCAAGTAATTTAGGAATGACAGATTGAATGGGAATTCCCCTATAGTTTTCAACCGCAGTCTTATCCCCCTTTTTATGAATAGGTATGAGGTATGAAGTTTTCCATATTGACGGGAAAAACCAGAGGATAATGATTTGTTAAAAATCAAAGTAAGCGGATATGATAAATTGTGTCTACAGTTATGAAGAAGTATAGACGGTATAAGGTCCGGTTCAGGTCCTTTATTGGTTTCTAAGTCACAAATACCCTGAAGTACGTTGTATACTGAAAGATGAACATCTTTAAAAAAGGGATGACCGTTATCTATACTAGTGGGGGTATAGACATAATTAGAAAGAGAATCTAATCTATAAGTTTGTTGAAAATTATCGGCAAAAAAATTGCAAATCTCAGAGTTAGAAGATGATATTAACCCGTTCTTGCTCATGGAGCTCGGATATCCCGACGATTTACGTTTGGAGTTAACAAAGTCAAAAAATCTTTTCGGGTTTCCCAAAATCGAGCTGCCTATATTTTGGATATAAATATCATATGCTTCATTGGATTTATTTTTGAATTCATTCGCCAACTCATTATATTCATTAATAATTGTCCCTAGAATGCTTAATTTTATTGTATAATTTATTTCTCTGATTACGTAATTGTCTTAAATTACGGTCTAACCATGGTTCCGCCAGTCTATCCTTTTTAAGGATTCTTGGAACATGGGCGTCAATTATTCTGAACAAAATAGAGTAAAAATCGGAGACAATAGGGGGAAATAATAGGGAATTAGGGGGAAAGTAAACCACTCCCACATAGGTATAGATTCTACCTGAGTATATTTTGATAAATTGATGGTCGAATGTGGGAAAAACTGAAGTGGATACCAATTGGTTTGGTAACCGATTATTGACGGCGATCAAAACGCCCCCGCCCCTGGATTGACCAGTAGTTGTATAATCACGGTCTTTTCTGTATACAGACCAATTACTGTCAAGTATTTCCTCATTTTTGAAAGAATCGTTCAGCCACGTTTCCGTAAGAGTTAAAATATTGAAATTGCAAGATTTAGCGTCAATAAAGAGATTTTTAAGCTGTCCTCTTAAACCGCTGCAATTATAGTAAAATATGTTAGGGAAAACAGATAATTTGATGGGACGAATGGTCACAAGACTACTATGGGAGGCTTTAAGGGTGGGTCCGCCACTATTTAAACAATTTTGATGGCGATTTAGAGGGTCCTGACGGAAGAAAAAACCTATCGTTTGATTCCCTCATTCTTTGTAAGTAATCAACCCATTTACTCTTCATGTGTTTCCGATAAGTCTGTAGGTCCTTCTCGACACTTGCAGGTTGCATATTTAAAGTTTCATGAAATCTTTTGTACAGTCTCATTAGGAGAGTGTAATAATTCATCACTTTCTATGAAAACTTTTATGCTGAACTGAGTCTTGCCGTCATGATGCACTGTGTCCGCCGCGTCATGTAAGTAAGTTAGATAAAGCTTAACGTTTTCATAGACAACCCTGTCTCTAAAGCGAGGCAAAATCTACGTACTGTCACCAGCCTCAACTGCCTTTTTTGTCATACGAACAACTGGTGGAACAAGTGGATCTATAAAAGATTGTGAAGGCAAGATGGGAATTGGAGTAGTTTGAGTAGTCGCCGCATTGGTTTCGCCACTTTTACAAGTTTGAGCTTTTACAGTCCCGTTGAATGTTTCGCCCTGGATGAAATTTGAATACTTGCTAATATTATTGTTATTGGTATTATTATTCACATAATTGTCAGTATTATTGCTATTAATATTATTATTGCTGTCATTATTATTACTGTCATTACTATTAGTATCATTATTGCTATTATTATTATTATTGTCATTAATATTAATATTATAATTGTTATTATTATTGTTCTTGTTCTTTGTTATTATTAGGCACTGCTTTTCCCATATGATTGCCCTAAATTTAACTCAATTTGTTCTTTTTGGGCTCCGATACGCAAAGGAGATTTAGTCTCAAGCCGCAACGTTAACACTCTCCATTTTTCAATTAAAAAATTGTTTGTTTTAAGTGCTTAATCTAGGACATCTTCCCAGCTAACAAAGCTATTTGTCTTGGGAAAGTGACAGTGCAATAAATTCATATAAGGACTCTATGTTTTTTCGTTTATCTTTGAGCTCGCCCAGAGGGTGCCTCTGGCGTTTGCATCACAACCAATGATCAAACTTGATCGCTTGGCTGTGACTTCTGACACAAGTTTATTGACTTCAAGTTGTGGGGCATGTCTATCATGGGCCATTTAGGCCGAGCTTATGAATAGTGTCCACATTTCTTGGCTCGGTTCGATGTCATCCCCAGCCGAGATGCCGACTGATTCTTGTAACGTAACATTTTTCTATACATTTCAAAATTTTTCCAAAACACACTAGAAACTAGTTTAAATAGAACCGACCTTTAGTGCACCTCATAAATTCCTCTATTTTTTTTACATTGTAGGAGGCCTAATATATGATGGATATTGAATAAACCAAACTAAATTTTATCAGTTTCCTTAAAACTCTTGCATTATCGCTCAAATTATTTTAGAAATTAATAATGCTAGATAAAAATGATATTTTCTTGTTGATTTTTTAATTTTATTTTGAATCAAACTGGAAAAATATATAAAACAGAATAGTTTTTACAGTATTTTGTCATTGTAAATTTAAGCAATTCAACTTTGGGTTCTTATTAAATCAATTTTGGGTTCTTATTTAATATTTTCTAGAGTTATATATAAGCATAATACGTATATAAAGCAATATATAATCTTAATATTAAATTAAAATTTGATTAATTTCCCTTTAGTGATTCTAAAATAAAACAAATACTAACATTAGTTTTATTTTAAACCACAAATCAAAAAACATGTAATTAAATTTTTATGTAAAATATTAGCGATTGAATATACTAACATCAATTTAGATCTTAATATTGTAGAAATAGGTACTTGTAGGGTTATAATTCAATAAAAAAATTGTTGTTGGCTTTTATTTATTGCACTATCACTCACAATCAAGGTCATTTCCGTCATCGGCTTAAAATTTAAATTCTGTTTAAAATAATCGAAATGCTAAAACAAATGCAAAAAAAAGAAACAGAATTTTAAAAATACATCTTTTGAGCTTTATTTCTTGGGCTGTTTTTTGGGCAGTTAAAAGACTTAAAGCAGTTTAAAGACTCTGCTATACCAAAGCTTTCCCCCCCAATATTTGATATTTCATTCATCATTCTACAGAGGTACACAATAAACGAATAATTATAATATCACATTATTAATTTATTTTTAAATTATTATAAATAGAGTAATGTTTTGTTACCGACCGTATTGTGTATACAATAGGTAGGTTCGTGATGGCCACAAATTTTGCATTTCAAGTTTTTGGTGGAACGCACTTCTTCATGGTAGGGAAGTGTAAATAAACTATTTTTAGCAACATGTCGATCTGTCGGCCTGTCAGTGTGAAGGTATGTCAATCTGTCGGTCTGTGTGTGCACGCGTGTATCTCAAGTTCGGATCAACCGATTTTGATGAAATATTATACATAAGTTTATTTCGACTATGGCACGGATTGATTAACTTTTGGAATATATCAGACCTTATGAACTTTTTAATGGGCCTCTTTTACATCTTTAACTATTTTCAAGAAAATATTCAGCAGATTTTCTTGAAATTTAATATATAAGCTCCGCTCGACCTTCCGCGAAACTTCCCAACTTTTGGAAGAAATCAGGTGTCAGCAACCGGACGTTTACTACGGGCTAAATATACATTTTTGCGTATATATAGAGAAATAATCAGCCAATTTCATTGAAATTTAATATTTGAATTCTTCGTATTAAAGCAATGAATCTATAAATTTTTTAAAAAAATTAGGGCTCGGAAACTGATCTGAGGGCCGATTTTACATTTTTTACCATATTTACGGAACGAATTGATGGAATTTCTTGAAATTTGATATTTGAATTTTGATTGTTACCGAAACTAACTGACGAAAATCTACATTTTTCTAGGTATGTTAACTATGAGCTTACTAATGCCCTAAAAATTCTGTAACACTTTCACTTAACTAGACAATACACATTGTGCTCGGTTATCATCAGATTTTTTTTCATTTAAAATTGCATTTTTAAACAAAACTCATATTATAACTTACTTTTCAATTCACTTAGATATGAGCCGTTTATTTTGAAAGTGGTATAAGTCACTTTTTCAAAAAAATCGAGTTAATGGCAACACTAAATACAATTGAACGGTATCTTTTCATTTTAAAATATTTTGCGCTCAATAAGTTGAGAACTATTGAGATTTGTTCGAAAAGTTTTGGTAAGTAACGGTATAATAAACATGTTTATTTTGAAAGTGGCGTAAGCCGCTGTACTCGGGAAATTAATTATGGGGTTTAGTGTGAAAGAAACTTTTGAACGTGTGTGAAGTATTGTTTTGAACTATTTTCATTATTTTTAATAAAGTTGTGATCATTGGACTTATTTTTATAGGTGCGAAAGAATAGTGCAGTTTTGTAAATTATATTATAGTGATATCTAATATAGTACACATAATTAGCATTATTCTATTAATATTACTTTTATATGATGTTATCGGACAGCGAATCAGGTAAAACATACATAAAAATTTGAAACTATACACGATTTCCGAGGACTTAACCACTCCTATTGATGACGACAATTAAATTGATGACGACAAGAACTGATATATTTTCATCTAAATTACTTATACTTACATAACATGTTTCTAAATGAACTAAATTTTTTTGTATTTAATGAATATTAAAATAAATAATACTTAAATCAAACCTTAACATTAAATATGTAATTGATAATATCAATTATTATTATATATGTAATTTATTCAACAATTAAAGTAAGTCACTGCCCTTTCAAAACATCACTTCAGTAAAATACGTCGGACGAAATTAATATAAGTCAGTCATTTGTCTAAACTATTTATTTTGAAAGTGGCTTAAGTCCCTTTATCGTAATGAAAAGTGTTGATTTTTTAATTAACTTGAAAGCTTGGTTTACACTTTATATTGATATAGAATATATGTAACAACAATTTCACAAATTTAGTTTATATTATTTTATTTTTTGAATATAAACTTATTTTAACTGGAAACGTCGAATAAAGTAATTCTTATTAATCTAAGGATACGGAATAAAAAAAACCTAAAAATTTCGCTGGGTATGAAATTATCCTGATATAACCGAAATACGAATGGATATGAAATAAAATGAAACTCTACATCTTGGCACCGGTTACAGATAGGGAAAAAGGACAACATGTTTGAAAAGAGCGTGTTCGAAATTACCTCATACCAAAGAACATATATTTAAAAGACATATTACATTTATATATCTGATGTAACATTTTTAGATATGAAAAATTTTACGATTTTTAGATTTTTGCATTGTTAAAATCCAGATTTTAATTTCTGTAATACATCAAAATATAAAAAAAAAATTTAGTGTAAATCCATTCAATTTAGTGTAAATTTTTCGCCAGGAAAGAAACAGTATATGTATTTCCCCATTTTTTAGCGACATCAACTGAGCTTAAATGAAACATGTACATATAAGAATTAACCAATTGTTGTTATACTACTTATTTATAATTGTTGTAATTAAAGAGTGAATGGAAAGGAAGCTGAAATAAAATATAAACGAAAGATATAAAAAAATAATGAAATTATCAATATAATTTTTTTTCTTTCTGACAATCTGGTTTTTATGTAATGTATTTTAGGTTATGATATTTGTATTATAAATGATTAGAATAAAAAAAATTAATACATAGAAATAATCAGCAATGTGCTTGTAAATTTTGAGCAAGTGTGGATTCAATTTTTAATCTTCAATATTCTATTTCAACTTTGCTGAACAATTTACTTTTTTAGAAAAAAGCATTATATGTATGGGTTAACTCTTAGATCTTATCGTAGCGCATCAAAAAAAAAAATACTAACAAAACTTTTTGAGAAATTTCGAGTTTTGTAAAAATTTAAAAAAAAAAAAACAAAAATTCTGACTTTGACGAGCTGTATCACGAAAACAATGGCTCAAATCAAATTAATTGTAAGATGAAAAAATAAAGAACAATCAACCGCCTAAAAAACGAGCTCTATGTTATATGGTTTTGAAATTGTAAGCATTTATTTATATCCAGGAAATGTCTGGTACCTTTTTTTCAATAGGCTGTTTGTCGGAAATGGGTATATCTGCACCCGCTCCCAACCCATACAATTTTTTGCTGGAACCTGATGAAAGAATCATTTCTGAAATTATTTACCACCTTATGCGAAACACAGCGTATATTATTAGAATAAAAAGAACTTTGCTGAAAAATTTACTTTTTAAAGAACATGTGACAAAATTATGTTAGTTCATTGATTGAATCACTTGATTTACGAGTACAATATCATTTCAGTGAAAACGAAAATATTAGAATTTCTGTATGAAAGGTTTGTGAAGAACTTTAAGAAATTGCTTTGATTTTTCCAAGCTTTAATTTTTAAACGAAAGATTAATTTAGAAAAATATAATATTATCCCTTTTAAAAATTAAATAATTAAAAATATGTAGTTAAAATATAGGACATACGTTATTATATAGTTTCTGTTTTTGTTGTGAATACATAATAAAATTATGAAATATAATTGTAAAATAACGTATTTTGTTAATTAGAAATATGTATTTAGTGCCTTAAACAATATTCAGAAAACCCTCATATAGAAGGATGGATTGACAACAAATCCATCCTTCATTGGATAGATTTGTTATCAATCCATCAGCCATATTGTGCACATATTCATCAAAAATCATAATTTTTAACATTATTCTTTTATTGCTTCTTTTAAAAGAGAAAAAGATCAGAAAAAAATACACAAATGTACATATGTATATCACTTGTATGTTTACCTACGCATATCCTATGAAGAAAAAATTGTTACATATAACATTCGTGAAATAAAAATGAAAACAAAACAGTTAAAGCAATGATAACTTCGTAACCAACTGCATAGGGTTAAACAATCAATCTATAAAATCATAATTTTGTTCTATATGATTATATTTTTCATAATCTCTCTCTAGTTTGTTTTTTCTCTATGATTATTTTTATACCCGTACGAACGTATGTTCGAAGGGTATACTAAATTTGCTTTACCGTTTGTAACGCTAAGAAATAACGGTGTTAGATATAGACTCAAATGTATGTTTTTGATCAGCGTCAAATTCTGAGTTGATTTAGCTTTGTCTGTCCGTCCGTCCATCCGTCCGTCCGTCCGTCCGTCCGAACGATAACTCAAAAGCTAATTGAGCTAAGTTCACCAAATTTTCACAAATGATTTATTGTAGTAAGTGCTAGAACCCTATTTAAATTGGACATGATCGGGGTACCGGTTCGGGTAGCTGCCACGCAACTTCAAAATTTATTTGGCTATATTTCAGAAACTATAAAAGTTGTGGTATTGAAATTTCACACAAACGAATATGTTAGTAGTTCCGATGTGTCTTATAAAAGTCGTTGAAATTACTTGGCTCCTTCTGGTACCTGCCATACAACTTCAAAAGTTATTTGACTATATTTCAGAAACTATTAAAGCTATGGTATTGAAATTTCACACAAACGAATATATTAGTAGGGCCAATGTGTCTCATAAAAGTCGTTGAAATTACTTGGTTCCTTCTGGTACCTGCCATACAACTTCAAAAGTTATTTGGCTATATCTCAGAAACTATAAAAGGTGTGATATTGATATTTCACACAAGTGAATATATTAGTAGGGCCGATGTACTTGATAAAATTCGCTTAAATTTCTTGGCTCTTTCTGGTAGCTGCCATACAACTTCAATAGTAGTTTCGCACAACCAGTATTTTGAAAAACACATACGGCAACTTAAAGTCATAGTCTGTCCCATAGTTAGTTATGGCACATTAGTTATTCGCACGTAGGATAACAAATTCGTACGGGTATCACAGAGTTGATAAGGTCAACTCTATTTTTTTTCTCGTTTTATACTTTTTTTGTGTAATAATTTTTAATTGAGTATTCAAAATTTTTTTGAAAAAAAAAAAAAAAATGCATACTACTGAAAAGTAGAATGAATGTGCATTATGCATGCAAAATTAAATACTGGGATCGTAATATATTTATTGATATGTTATGAACTCGATTAAGGGTTGTTATCAATCTGTGCTTTTGTATGTTCTTTCCGAAAAGTAAAGATTTAAAAAATATGCGAATCAGAATGTTAGATATAGAAGCAAATAAAAATTATTGTTTAGACCCAGTGAAAATTTGATAAGCCATAGGAAGGGAAGCAGAAAAGAAGCATAGACATTGAAGAAAAAATCCGGGTAATGCATTTATGATGCATGCAAGATTGTTGAATTTTAAAGCTTCCAGAAGATTTTTTTTTTGTTTTTATGTCTTCGTGACATGAAGTCAAATTTCTTACGGGTAACGGCTTTATGAAGCATGCAAGTTCAATTCTAAGTAATGCTTTTGAAAAAAAAAAACGACTTTCTTTTTATTTTTTTTTTTTTTCGTTATGCGAAGCAATATTGTTTACGGATGACGCATAGATGATAGACGCAAGATTGATACTTAGTAATGCTTTTGGAAGCAAAAGTTTTTTTTTTGTTATAATATATTGTAAAATTTTGTACTGGTAATGTGTCTATGATGCGTGCGAGTTTCATTCTCCGTAATTCGTTTTTTTTTTTTTTTTATCATGTCATAACACGATGCAAAATTGTTCGTTAGATGAAAAAGAAACAAAAATTTGTAAGAACTGAATTAGTTTCGATTTGAATTTTCAGTGGCTAAGTGTTTATAAAGTTTTAAAAATTTGTTTAAAAATTATTAATTTGAATTCGTGATTTTAAAAAAACGGAACCGAAAAGTTATTCATTAAATTTATGGAACAAAAGATATATTAAAAAAGTTTGTAATTTTTAAATTCATTATAAATTTTTCGGTTTTGAAATTTATTTGGTAAGTGATTGTATTTTTACTATTTTTATAAGCTATTTTATATTACATTTAAATTATTAATTACGTTAATTTTGTTGCATTTAGTTAGAATAAATAAAAATATTTGGTAATATACCAATTTTTTTGGCAGCATTTGTTTTAAATCTTTGAAAATTAAAATTTTGTTTAAAAATTTTGTTAATGCTGCCTGTAATGCATTCCGAATGGATGCCGTTGACATTAAATTTAACTAGGTTCAAGAATTAAGTCAAAACTGAATTGTTGATTGATTGAAATTGAACTAAAAATTTTTTATAGAATTTAAGTAAAATTTTTCCAAATATTGTAGCTGAAATCATATCCGTATGCATTTTAGAACCATTTCGAATATTTTCAATTTTTAAATGCAATTTTCTCGAGAAAAATTTTTGATGGTTAGGCCACTTTGTTCTGAGCCCCACAATTCATGTTTCTTGAATAATAGTTAGAGATAACATAAAATAAAAATCTAATAAATCTTATTCTAATGCATCGTTAAACTTGATCTGTTGCACAAATTTTAGAGTTCAGTAGGATTTTATTATATTTTCGTTATTCTGAAATTAAATGAGCAAAAAAATCTGTGGTGTAAGCAAAAGACATTTTCGGCGCTCAGTAGCAGCAGAGGGTGTTATTAATTCTGAACAAACTACAAGGAATGAAGAATATCGCAATGATACAAAAAATCAATCAGAAGACATAAATTAAAAAAAAATAAATTTTGATAATTGTGTCGTAACCTCCAGACAATTTCTGCGCTTAGTGAGAAAAAAAATTGAGGCTGATCCTGATAAAAATGTAGGATGCGATGAGTACTCTAATATCGAAACGGAATCACAAACTATTAATTCAAGTTTTAATACTTGCAATGATGAAAACTACCTTCATTCAGAAAATAAAATTATTTCAAGCGATGTAGTGATTTGGTATATTAAGCATAAAATTAGACGAAGGGCTTGTAGTGAGTTGTTAAACATATAAGTTAAAGGTCTCAATATACCAACCACTATTCAAACACTGATTGATGTAAGATGCGATAAAATTACAATCATCAATGTTCCGCCAGGAATTTATTATCATTTTGGATTAGAATCAGTATTGAAGAGTTGAATTAAAGCTGGTTGATTCTATTGAAACAATTTACATTGATATAGGCGTAGATAGTTTGCCCATCTTTAACACTAAACATACCATTGAACTTTTGCATTGAAAATGCACATATAATTTTATTCCGTTTGCTCATTTGACTTCATGACTTTTTCTAAGTACTTTAATGTACAGTTATAACAATTTTTTTTTGTTTGTTTTGTTTTGTTTATTCTGAGTAATTCTTGTTGTATACCGATATCTACCACAACGGGTCATTTGACCCGCTATGGTAGAAATAGGTATATATTAAGTCTTGGTATGATTAGTGGCCGACATTATGGCCTATATGGGAGCGATTTCATTTCATAAAGTAATTTCACCGTTTCTACTTTTTAATACATACATATTTTTTCTGTAAGTTTTGTTTTCTATTTTAACAGAATTTCATATGATAAACATGCATTATATTTTTAAACGCTGTCAGAAATGAGGACTTTGGTTTCGCTCAATTCGTCGAAGAAGATATGAAAACCGGGTTTCGAATGGCAAAAATCGTTGTTACAAATATACATTTAACTTAAAAACTAAGACATCTCTTTAGACTTACGACTCAATTCATTACTTCTTTTTATACATATGTTTAATTATTCTTATTTTTAATATTTGCTTTTGTTATATTAGACAAATTATGCAATGTAAGATTGGATAATTACATTATAAAGTGTGTGAATCAACTTGTTTTGCAAAATTTGATTTTTATATTATTTAATATAATTTAGATATTAAAATTAAATTGATAACCACTTGTATTTAAAATATTGCACAGTATTTATATTATAAATAAGTTTTTAAATATTATGTTTTTTAACAATAAATAATGTAAAAGTTAAAATGAATTCTAATTAATGTTTTTAATAACTCATTTATTTTTTCAGAATTTCTATAAGAAGCACAAGTTTATATTTTTCGAAAATACGTTGAAGATAAATGCAATTAACCTTTAGAGATTCATTCATGAAGACGTTTCTTAAGGATTATAGAAAGGACCTTTGTGAGCCATTAAAGCTGGAGTATCATCGGAAAAGTAAATTCAATTAATCTTTAAAGATTCATTCATGATGCATGATTGCTAGCGAACGCAGTTAGCTTCTTAAAAATGAACCCAATTTCAATGGGTAAGAATGCATTTTAATCATAATTTCAGTAATGAACTTAAAAGAATCGCTTATAGTAAATTTTACTTAATAAACGTATTTATTTGTAGAAATAAACTTATAATTTTTTGAGTTATTCTGGGTTCTTTTAATAGCCACCAATTCATTCAACCTATAGATATTTTCAGATTTTCTCCTAGAGTTGTAGGTTTTACAATTTTCTTTCTGAATTTTAGATATATTTTCCTTTACTTGAGTCCTTATACTCTCTTGCTCTTCGAGATGGTCGGTAATATCTTGGTTGAAGATCCTCTTTCAACCTCATCTGTAACCCTGTTAAAATTTGAAAAGGTTGAAATTTGGTGCTTCTCGGCGGCGTGCTATTGATTATTTGTTGAACTTTATCAACGTATTTATACCAATTGCAAGGTCTCTCACTGCACCGTTTTGATAACATAGGTACTATTATTTTGTGAATGCGCTCAACTTGTCCGATCCTTCAAGGCACTCCTGTTGCAATAACTAGATATTGGATGTCTTGAGAATTGCAGTATTGTTTAAAAGCTTTAGAAGTAAAGGGTGCTCCTCTATCAGAGATAATTCTCCTTGGGTTTCCAAAAATTGAAGCTTGTAATCTAGAAACAACTGCATCTGCCCCAGTGTCTTTGGTAGGGTAAAGTCAAACAAATTTTGAGAAAGCATCTACTACCACCAGTATATAGTTGTATGCTTTATTTGTTTTTTCCATAGGATCCACATGGTCTATGTGGTACGTTCCTAAAGGCAAAGTTTCTTTATTGATTGTACTTAGAAATCCTTCCTTTTTACCGGCTTTTTCTTCGGCCATTATGCATTACTACACAACTTTTTACGATACTCGGGACCTTTATGTTTAATTTTGTTATATAAAAATATTTATTTAGATAATCCTGGGTTTTTTTTATTGAAAAATGACCACGTCGGTGTGCTAATCTAATTATTTCTTCTTCCATTTGGGATGGAACCACAATCAATTCGTTAATAGGATCTTTAAACAAGATCCCGTTTTTGACATAGAAATCTTCATAATTAGTAATTTCCGAAATCTTCAAGATTACATTAATTCATTGATCCTCTGCTTGAGCTTCCTTCAAACGATGACGCAAAGAATCTTCGAGTAGCAGACAAACAGTTCTACTTAAAGCATCCACATGCCTCATTTTAGTGGCGGGTCTATGCTCTATTTCGTAATCAAATTCTTGTAAGAACGCATCGGGACACTCTTAATGGTACATCTGTTTTCTTCATTGTCATCGCAAACGCTTTGCAGTCGGTGACAATTTTGAACTTCATTCCCATAGCATAAGTTCGCCACTTCTTTAAAGCTTCAATGACAGCGAGAACCTATAGCTCATAGGAATGATACTTCTTTTCAGCTAGTTTAGTTTTTCGACTCATAAATTGTATTGGATGTAGCTGTTGGTCCTCCACATCTTTTTGTAATAATATAATTCTATATCCAAGCATATTTGCATCTGTGCGGATTAAGGTTATCGCTTTTGAGTTATACACTTTCAACACCGGAGAACTAATGAATGCAGATTTCAATTGTTGGAATGCAAGAACCTGCTCATCACGCATATTGAAAGAACTATCTTTTTTCAAAAGATCAGACAAAGGTCTAGCTATCGTGGTGTAATTCTTAATAAGCCGCCGAAAATACGATGTTAATCCCAAAAATCTTTGCAGTTCTTTTTGAATCCTTGGCAATGGAAAATCGTTAACAGACTTCGTTTTGTGTTCTGACGGTTTGATGGATCCATCCTTTATTATGTAACCTAAAAAATCAACCTTTCGTTGTAGAAACTGGCACTTAGACCATTTAATTCGGAAACCACATTTAGCAGCCAATCGTAACACAATTTGGAATTTTTCTATGCGTTCATCTTCGTTGGCCGATGGAATTATAGTATCGTCCATATAGACAACCATTACACCAGAATCAATAAGTTCCCTAAAGATAGCAAAAATGAATCTGCAAAACACAGCTGGTGAATTAGAAATACCGAATGGTACAAAGCAAAATTTATATTGACTACTATGGGTAACAAAAGAAGTAAATTTCCTTGAATTTAGTTCAAAAGAGACATGGAAAAAGCCGTTCCTTAAATCAATCGTAGTGAAAACCTTGAAGCCTTGCAATTTTTCCACATCATCATCGATTAACATCATTGGAAAATTATCTCTTACTATATTTTCGTTTAATTTTCTATAATCACAGCAAAGTCTCTTGCTGCCCTCTTTTTTACCAACTAATACGATAGGCGAAGCATATTCTAACGAGCTTGGTTGTATTATTCCATCGTCTAACCACTCCGAAACTTGCTTGTTTATTTCTTTTTGCTCAGCATATAATGTTCTTCTCGACCTTTGGAAAACAGGTATATCATCAGTTAGTATAATCTTCATTTCCACAGGTGACTGAAATGCTTTACACTCAATTCTATATTTTCACTTACTTTTATTTCCTCGACATTCATGCACAACTGTGTAAATTCTTTCAAAAAATCGTTTTCCTTTCTTAGGCTACTTGCATTAGCGACTTCTCCAACCTTCACGTTTTTATTGAATTTTTCAGCATCACTTTTCCCACTTTCATAAACTGGCTTTACTGGTTTTCTTGCAAACTTCACAGCGCCTTTGCACATAATTATATCCACATGTTCCAAAATATCATTCCCGATAATTGCTTCATAGCCTAAATCCTTTGTTCTACCACATGAAACTTTACTTCCAGTTCGATTCCATCAACCATAATTAAAATTACCACGCTACCAACTGTACTTATTTAGCCATTTCCTAGTCCTTTTAGATTTTTCTTTTCACCGTTTAATTTTAGGTTTTTACTTCTTGCTAACAGCAGAGTTCACAGCCTGTATCTATGAGAACAGAAAATTTTACATCTTTCCATGTTACGACTTTAAATAATAAGTTAGTTTGAAAGAAACTATTTCTCATCTCCACTGCACTATTCATGTTGCTTTCCCTTTTTACGCTTCTATCGCCACTACGTGTCTTAAAATTACGTCTAAATCTGCAGGCCGATTTGATTACAATTAAAACATCTTAACCTATTCATATTACAATCCTTGGCCAAATGATTTGCTTTGCCACATCGGAAACAATTCCTACCTCTACTAGGCTGATTATTCATTTCCACTGCTGCAAATCGGCTTGTTGATGGTTGTGTGTTCTGAGGTAATGTCGGTGTATTAAATGTTGATGCATTAAAATACGTCGGTGCACTTGATATTGGTGTAGAACGTCGTACTTTTTCGTAAACTTTTATTTGGTTTATTTTATTTTGTGATTGATATAAAATTGTTTTGTTGTACTTTAAGTCTGGAACACCTTCAACGAAATATTTTATCAAACTTTGCTCATCTAAATTTATCGATTTTCCTATATCCATCAAGTTATATAGATAGTCAAGGAAAGTTTCGTGTTGTTGCTTTTTGCGGAACTTCAAAATTTTATGTACTTCAGAAGCACAAAGAGGAACACCAAATTCATACATCAATGCTTCCTTCAAGGCTTGCCAGCTACCAATATTATTTTAGCTTCTGATGAACAATCTAGCAGCCCCTCTTAATAATTGCTTGGCATAAACGAATTTTTGAAGCTCACTCCATCCAGCGATTAAAGCATTTTAATCTATTTCAGCAGTCCAATGTTTTACGTCTGGCAAATCAGTGCCGTTGAATTGTGATAAGCTGTCTTCAAAATCACTGAGGGTAAAGTTTGACTGTCTATTCAAGCTACAGATCATTCTTGGAGTTAAATTTTCATCATTATTTTCACTATCCGTTTCATTAGCGTCATCGGTGTTCTCGTGTGATACCAAAATATTGGAAAAGTCTTGCTTTTAAGTCAACTTTCCTTCCACCTGTAAACCCAACTCCTTCATTAAATTAATTGTTGCAGCATCCATAGTGAAAAGAATATGCCTTATAAATACGGTAAATAATGGGTTATCGGCCGTTGAATAAAACCAAAGTAGTCCGGAAATGCCGAAACTAATTTCAAATTGGAAAGTTCTATGAAAACAATAGGAATACGACACTACTCCAAACAAGTTTTCACCCTACTTCAATTTCCAATAAATCTCACATTAACTGAAACAAAACGAAAGACTAAGCGATCCCAAGAGTCAAAATTTGACAGAAAATATAATTTCAATTCTCACGAGAAACCAATAGAAATTGAACCCTAATAAAATTTTCAAGTTTCTGAAATCCAGGCAACTGGGAAAGATGTAGCAAAAAAATTATATTACATTTATCACAAAATAAAAAATTATGTAGTACCAAACTGGACCAAAATAAAAATTTAATTTTTTTTTTCTTCATTGTCATCGCAAACGCTTTGCAGTCGGTGACAATTTTGAACTTCATTCCCATAGCATAAGTTCGCCACTTCTTTAAAGCTTCAATGACAGCGAGAACCTATAGCTCATAGGAATGATACTTCTTTTCAGCTAGTTTAGTTTTTCGACTCATAAATTGTATTGGATGTAGCTGTTGGTCCTCCACATCTTTTTGTAATAATATAATTCTATATCCAAGCATATTTGCATCTGTGCGGATTAAGGTTATCGCTTTTGAGTTATACACTTTCAACACCGGAGAACTAATGAATGCAGATTTCAATTGTTGGAATGCAAGAACCTGCTCATCACGCATATTGAAAGAACTATCTTTTTTCAAAAGATCAGACAAAGGTCTAGCTATCGTGGTGTAATTCTTAATAAGCCGCCGAAAATACGATGTTAATCCCAAAAATCTTTGCAGTTCTTTTTGAATCCTTGGCAATGGAAAATCGTTAACAGACTTCGTTTTGTGTTCTGACGGTTTGATGGATCCATCCTTTATTATGTAACCTAAAAAATCAACCTTTCGTTGTAGAAACTGGCACTTAGACCATTTAATTCGGAAACCACATTTAGCAGCCAATCGTAACACAATTTGGAATTTTTCTATGCGTTCATCTTCGTTGGCCGATGGAATTATAGTATCGTCCATATAGACAACCATTACACCAGAATCAATAAGTTCCCTAAAGATAGCAAAAATGAATCTGCAAAACACAGCTGGTGAATTAGAAATACCGAGTGGTACAAAGCAAAATTTATATTGACTACTATGGGTAACAAAAGAAGTAAATTTCCTTGAATTTAGTTCAAAAGAGACATGGAAAAAGCCGTTCCTTAAATCAATCGTAGTGAAAACCTTGAAGCCTTGCAATTTTTCCACATCATCATCGATTAACATCATTGGAAAATTATCTCTTACTATATTTTCGTTTAATTTTCTATAATCACAGCAAAGTCTCTTGCTGCCCTCTTTTTTACCAACTAATACGATAGGCGAAGCATATTCTAACGAGCTTGGTTGTATTATTCCATCGTCTAACCACTCCGAAACTTGCTTGTTTATTTCTTTTTGCTCAGCATATAATGTTCTTCTCGACCTTTGGAAAACAGGTATATCATCAGTTAGTATAATCTTCATTTCCACAGGTGACTGAAATGCTTTACACTCAATTCTATATTTTCACTTACTTTTATTTCCTCGACATTCATGCACAACTGTGTAAATTCTTTCAAAAAATCGTTTTCCTTTCTTAGGCTACTTGCATTAGCGACTTCTCCAACCTTCACGTTTTTATTGAATTTTTCAGCATCACTTTTCCCACTTTCATAAACTGGCTTTACTGGTTTTCTTGCAAACTTCACAGCGCCTTTGCACATAATTATATCCACATGTTCCAAAATATCATTCCCGATAATTGCTTCATAGCCTAAATCCTTTGTTCTACCACATGAAACTTTACTTCCAGTTCGATTCCATCAACCATAATTAAAATTACCACGCTACCAACTGTACTTATTTAGCCATTTCCTAGTCCTTTTAGATTTTTCTTTTCACCGTTTAATTTTAGGTTTTTACTTCTTGCTAACAGCAGAGTTCACAGCCTGTATCTATGAGAACAGAAAATTTTACATCTTTCCATGTTACGACTTTAAATAATAAGTTAGTTTGAAAGAAACTATTTCTCATCTCCACTGCACTATTCATGTTGCTTTCCCTTTTTACGCTTCTATCGCCACTACGTGTCTTAAAATTACGTCTAAATCTGCAGGCCGATTTGATTACAATTAAAACATCTTAACCTATTCATATTACAATCCTTGGCCAAATGATTTGCTTTGCCACATCGGAAACAATTCCTACCTCTACTAGGCTGATTATTCATTTCCACTGCTGCAAATCGGCTTGTTGATGGTTGTGTGTTCTGAGGTAATGTCGGTGTATTAAATGTTGATGCATTAAAATACGTCGGTGCACTTGATATTGGTGTAGAACGTCGTACTTTTTCGTAAACTTTTATTTGGTTTATTTTATTTTGTGATTGATATAAAATTGTTTTGTTGTACTTTAAGTCTGGAACACCTTCAACGAAATATTTTATCAAACTTTGCTCATCTAAATTTATCGATTTTCCTATATCCATCAAGTTATATAGATAGTCAAGGAAAGTTTCGTGTTGTTGCTTTTTGCGGAACTTCAAAATTTTATGTACTTCAGAAGCACAAAGAGGAACACCAAATTCATACATCAATGCTTCCTTCAAGGCTTGCCAGCTACCAATATTATTTTAGCTTCTGATGAACAATCTAGCAGCCCCTCTTAATAATTGCTTGGCATAAACGAATTTTTGAAGCTCACTCCATCCAGCGATTAAAGCATTTTAATCTATTTCAGCAGTCCAATGTTTTACGTCTGGCAAATCAGTGCCGTTGAATTGTGATAAGCTGTCTTCAAAATCACTGAGGGTAAAGTTTGACTGTCTATTCAAGCTACAGATCATTCTTGGAGTTAAATTTTCATCATTATTTTCACTATCCGTTTCATTAGCGTCATCGGTGTTCTCGTGTGATACCAAAATATTGGAAAAGTCTTGCTTTTAAGTCAACTTTCCTTCCACCTGTAAACCCAACTCCTTCATTAAATTAATTGTTGCAGCATCCATAGTGAAAAGAATATGCCTTATAAATACGGTAAATAATGGGTTATCGGCCGTTGAATAAAACCAAAGTAGTCCGGAAATGCCGAAACTAATTTCAAATTGGAAAGTTCTATGAAAACAATAGGAATACGACACTACTCCAAACAAGTTTTCACCCTACTTCAATTTCCAATAAATCTCACATTAACTGAAACAAAACGAAAGACTAAGCGATCCCAAGAGTCAAAATTTGACAGAAAATATAATTTCAATTCTCACGAGAAACCAATAGAAATTGAACCCTAATAAAATTTTCAAGTTTCTGAAATCCAGGCAACTGGGAAAGATGTAGCAAAAAAATTATATTACATTTATCACAAAATAAAAAATTATGTAGTACCAAACTGGACCAAAATAAAAATTTTAGGATTATATCAAAAATAATTCAACAATATTAAACAATGTTCAACAATGTTGAGGCAAGAAAATTTATGGTGTAGTTCCCAAATAAGACGATTTAATCTTTATAGTGGAACCTTATCTATATAATAGAAAAATGTCGTAAATATTCGCAATAGAAAACAAAAACAAAATAAAAAAAATTTTTAATCTAGATGTATTTTATTTTAATTTAATAGAAAAACAAAGTAAACTTATATTCAAATATTTAAAAATATAAATTGAATTGCAAATTTATCATTTTATCTTCATTGAATTGTAAATTTATTTTTGTTTTCACTTATTAATTTGACTTTAACACGACCTCACTGTATTTCCGTTATATCATGACGTTACTGTATCCAATACAATACTCTCAAATAATATGACAATGTAAAAAATTCATTACTCTCAAATGTTATAACCAAATTCAACACTCACTGATGACATAATTGCATGCTACACAATTGGATAAAAGTAGCAAACAGGGGTGCTACAAAATATATCAGGCGAGATACTAAAATCCTAAAATCACGCGAGACACTAAAATAAATTACATCATATCGTAACTAAATTTATATCGCGATAGAATGTAAATGGAACACTTGTAATCGATCTAAATATATCATGAAAATTTCACCCCAATATGACGAACATTTATTTTAAACTGTCTACATAAATCAAAAAAATAAAAACAAAGTTACTCAAAGTCATTGAATTCGATAAAACCTACAATAAATCGATCTCCTAATTTTTTTTAGTTGAGCGAAAATTTTTCTCCATTTTTTTTTCAATTAAATAAAATTTTTTCTCTCGAGTAGTTTATAAATAATATGATGTGTGTGTATAACTAATATATTACAATAATTATAATGTATAAAAAAACACAATTGGTTTTACTGTACTTTCCCTCGCACAATTATACGCATCTCTTTCGACAATCTTCACTCAGATACAATTTAATAATTTCATAAATTTATATAAAAATATATTCGAAATAAATTTATATAAAAATATATATTATTAATATATGTAGTATAAGGTATTATTTAATGTATTCAATTTTACCCAAAAAAAATTTCTAATTTGTAATCTTTTATTTTAATTTTTTTTTTTTTTTTTAAATATTTTTAAAAATTCAAAATTTAATTTTTTTTTTTTTAAGTTTATTTAAATTTAGTCAAAACCTTTGTAAAAAAAATTAATATATCAAAAAAAAAACGTACTCTGTTTTATTCTTTACTTCCGCATGAAATTTTCTCCCTCATATTAATAGATGTACAATTTTCTCTTAAAACTTCGAATATACCAGGCTTAATTTTAATTGGTATTACCACAAATTAAAATATACATAATAAAAATGTACATACATATATTCAGGAATGCAAATAAATAATACAATTAGATAACATGAAAATAGTTAAATCAAAAAATATAAATTATTCTTCTCTTTTTTTTTTCGTTAATGCAAAAAAATAAAATTGAGAAATATGAAACTTAGTTAAATTAAAATTACTTTTCTATTAATTTTAAATTGTAAAGTTAAGAAAAAATTTTTCAAGAATTAATAAAACGATGTAAAAGTAACAGAAAATTATAAATTTTTCTTCTGATTTTCTTTGTAAAAGTCGAGAAATATTAAGTTGAATTAAAATTTATAATATGCGTTTATAATAAAATTTTCAAAAAAAATATACGAATTTAACTTTACTTGGTTACAGTTAACAAGTCCTGTTGGTGTGACATAAGACACTGTAAAACACACAATTTCTTTATTCTTTTGGCAAATTCGCAACGCAAATTAAAAATTAAATTATCTTTTATATAAAAAACTATTTTCAATGTCGTTATAAAAGTTGAAGGGTGGTTAATTTTATAAGTTAACACATGTAACAAAAAAAAATTTTTTTTTTAGTTTTAGTTAAACTTCATGATGCTTTTGAAAAAAGTGTTCTGCAGCAATAAGATGATTTCTGCTTCCTCATTCCTCCCAGTAACAGGACTACACGTGTTCAAAACCGTTAATTTCTGAACTTTCTGATTGGTTAATGGGGTCCTGATGAATCTTATTAGACCTTGATGGATCTTGATGGACCTTAATGGATCTCGATGAGTTTTATTAGATCTTGACGGATCTTTTAAATTATTTTAAAACAAATAATTTTTTTTTTTATAGAAGACACCAGTGAATGTTTTTGGGATCGCTTAATTGATTGAGCCCCCAATTTGTAGGATTTCAAATTGGTTTCAAATTTTTATTTAAAACATTTTATTTAAATCATTATTTTTATAATTATAGCAATATTTTATTTTACATTTAATTTACGTATTTTGATTTTACCGTCTTATTTTAAACATTTTAACTTTATTTAATTTTGTTTAAACATGTGTTTTTACATGATTTATTTTAAACATGTGCTTTTTTTATTTTAATTAAACTTTAATTTTGTGTCTTCTTTGATGGTCGCTTACAAGAAGATTCATTATTTTCTTTTTTAACGAAGATCATTACTTTTACGAAGAGAAAAACTATTCAAAACTCTTTTCGAAAATTGTGAGTGGAGATTTGCGAAAGTGAGCACAATTTCGAAAAGAAAGTACATACCATCATATTAATTAAGACATTCGCGATAGTTAATTATTAAGAAATATTCACAATAGTTAATAATCAATAATTTAATTAAGAATCCTAAGCATGATGCGGCAGAATAATAATCCTATCCTACATGTATGTATGTATTCGTACGTACAATGCTTTAAAAAATTGATAGAAATTTATCTAATTGAAATTTAAATGTAAATAAAGGTATTTCCGTTTTTTTTTAATTATTGATATATAAAATTGAATTATTGATATAGTATGTAAGAATTAAAAAACTTGATTCTAAGTTTCATTTGGCATTATGTATGACAAATTTAGTTTAAAACATTTAATAAAGATGACAAAAAATTGAATTATTATTATTATGTGAATTTTTATTATAAAGTTTTTTATTTCTTCTTTAAATATTCCTGCACTATTTATTTATTTTAACTCATTTGGTAATTCATTTCGTGATCAACACAGTCGAACGCCTTTTTAAAATCAAGAAACACACAAGCTATGCATTTCAGCCCTAGAAGCTTCTGTATATAAAATCAGTCAGAGGTTCAACAGCAAAATTTCAAATTGTGAAATATGTTAACACATTAAAAATTAAAAATGTAAGTGCTTTTTGATTTCTTTTGTTAAAGTAAAATAAGTAACAATATTAAAATAAAATATATGAACATTCAAAATAATTAAATTTTATATGAATTTAGGGAAAAGTCGGCCAATACAAAAACGATTTAATTTAAAGTCAACCAATACCAAAGCGGTTTAATTTGATATGTGCGTGATCGGAAACCCTAAACAAATAAGAAGTAAAAGCATTTAAGTAAACAATTTTTAAAGAAACATACAACTATAGCAATAATGCTGTCTTTCAATTTTCCATTAAAATAAAGACGTTTCATGATTCGGCCATTTTTAAACTTTATGAGAAAAAAAAGTTAATAAAATTTATTAACAGCATTAATTAAAAATTTGTACATTGGCCCAATTAATCTTTCATTTATATTATTAAAAACTGTTTGTTAAAAATATTTGTTTTAAAAAAATTTAACAAACAGACAATTAATTCAGACAATTAATCACTTTAATAAATATTTTGCCAACATTTTTCATCTTATTAATTATTTTTTTTATTAATACTATTATTTTTATTCTTCAATTTCGACTTAAAACTGATTAATAATATTAACGAAATATTTCATAATTTTATAAAACGATTAATACATTTTCCAGCAATAATAAATAAATGGTATACTACTTCAAAATTTTCAAAAAAATCATCATGTGATTTTTTTAATTTTCATATATATATACATATATGTATGTATATGTATGTACATGTACTAGAAATTACAAAAAATTTTTTGCTCTTGGGTAAAGTCCTTGTTCCAAATATAGTTAGAAAACGTATCGAAGTTTCTGGCTTTTTAATCAAATGTTCTGAATATTTCAGTACAATTTTTTTTTATCAGCATAATGATAATTTTTTGTTCATCATTACTATTACATTAATTATACAAATATAAGAGTTATTTGAATATTATTGTGCTTAAAAAAATGTATGTATGGGTTTAAAAAAATTGGGAAACAAATTTTTAATACAAGCCTTTATTTAATATATTGTTTGAAAGTTAAAAAACTTATTCCATATTGGCTTGAACTTTGGCATTCTAATCACTAATTCTTACTAATAAACATTCATGTTATTTATTACTGCAAATTATGAAAATTGTAAATTTCAGACAAGAAAAAAAAAATTAAAACAAAAATTCATGTACGTAGGTAGAAAGCGAAATTCTAATTTTGCAATGAAAAATTCAATCAGTATAAAATTCTACTAGGACTTGATAGTCGAAAAGAAATTCTAAAAGGAATTTCCGTTTTTTTCGTAAAAAGAGAAAAAGTTAATTGTAAAATTTTCATATTTTTAAAAATATCATAACTTAAAGTAAATCTTAAAAAGTAGAATTTCTTTGAAGAAATCAGGTGATGTTTTTTATATAAAAATATGAATCAAATTCCTAGTATTAATTAAAATTTTTATTAAAGCATGAATCACTTTAATAATATTTATAAACATAGTTATTAATTAATAAAACTTTTCATTAATATTATAAAAAGTTTTATCAATTTCTAGCGGCAAAAGTGAAAATATTTTATATTAATAATATTTATGAATTTGTTTGTAATAATAACATTTTGTATTAATATTACGAAAATTTTGATTAATTTCCAACGGGATGCGCAGAAACAGCTCATTTCTTGAATAATTTGGTTTAGTTTTGCTATGTCATTGAACAGCGGTAAACGTAAGTGAAACGTAAAAGTGATCTAAATTTTTTTTTAAATAAAAATATAAAATTTTGTTTAAAATTTAAGAAATATATTTAAAATTTGTGTTTAATTTTGGGAGATAATAAGTTAAAAATAACATATTCAATAAAAAACCCGCAAAAAAACTTCTTTGGCCTTTCTAAAAAATTTACATACATATTTGTGTTATATTTTTTTTTGCTGGTAAAATTACTTTCATTTATGATACTATTTTTTATAATAATTTTTATTTTCAAATAATGTTTTTCAAAAGTTTTATGATTTACTTCAAATGTAAAAAACAATTGTGGTTTATCTAACAAGCTTAGATGATGTCTAAAAAAAATCATGAACGAGGATCTTCTGACAATTACAGATGAATGGAAGATAATTGCTTCCAGGATTTTTAAGGGAGTTTTAAACGACGTATAAAAAGGAAACAGCAAAATATGACTAAATTTCTTAATGAAGCAAACCCTCAAAAAACATTTCAATCGCTCAAAAAAATCTGGGAAGGTTTTAAAATTTTCAATGAACTTCATTTTGGTGTCTCATAGCAATAACAACTTTTCTCGAAAAAGAATTTAGTCATTCAAGAAAATGCAAAGAAGCGCGTGCTTACACTTGTTGCGGTTTCACAAAAGGTTAAAGTGATAAGTATGATTTAGAATATTTATTAAAATGTGGTAACATAACGAATGCAAAATTTTGGTATATAGTTTTATGGCAAATTCAATTGATTTGGCTCAAGGATTTTGAAATAGAAATTGGGAATCCCTTCACAGTCAGTAAAAGGATTTTATTTCAGCAACTAATGGCACTTTAAAAACTCCTTATGTTTAGATATACATATGCCTTCAGAGAATTTAAGACACAGTCAAGAAATCGGGGATATGCTAAAAATAACACAACTGAAATTGTCATTGGAAGCATAGAAATCTAGAGCTGGCACATCATTTTATAGGTAGGATTTATAAATATGTATGTTTTTTTTTTAATTTAAATTAAATACTTATTATGATTTAAATTAAAACAAGCAAAAATTTTGTGTCTTTTGTGATAAAAGATTATTCAATTGACATTCAATTTTCATTCTAACATAGCTTAAAAGAGTGGACACGTGTGACAGGAGTAGAAAGTACATTTAAATTTTAATTAAATAATTATTATGATTTAAATTGAAACAAGCAAAAATTTTGTGTCTTTTGTGATAAAAGATTATTCAATTGACATTCAATTTTTATTCTAACATAGTTTAAAAAAGTGGACACGTTTGACAGGAGTAGAAAGTACATTGTCACTTGCAATATTTACAGCGGTCGCCCCATTATTTTCATTAAGACCGGAAAAGGACTATTTAATTCAGTTTTATAATAAAAGGACAAAATTTGGGAAGAACAAAGAAGAATGCTGAGAATGATAATGTTTTTAGATCTCAATAGATTTTGATACAATGACGAAGAAAAACTGCTCATTATAAAATATCTTCAACTCTGTATTTGGGAAACTGTTAAAATTATTAATGACAGGAAATATACTTGGAGAATTGAAAGTAAAAATAATACATATTATAAACAATTTCTAATTGTTTAAATGCAAGTGAGTATGTGATCAAATATAAATTTTGGTAGATTATAATATTTAAATGTTTTAATTCTTGTATTTAATATTCATGATGATTTTTAATACATACTTATAACTAATTAATTTTCTTTTCTTATTTTTTCAGACAGTAAAAATGCTGTGGTCTCTTCATCTTTATTTATATATGACGTATAACTGAAAGGAATATTATAACTTGAACGAATCTGGAACAAAAGTAAGGGCAAAATACATAATAAAAGACTCTGAATATACCCTTTCATTGAAAAAATCATTGAATGTGCAACCTTTCATAGATTAAATTGATGACAACTAAATATCTTCCCAACAACTTGTTAGACATTTTGATAGGTCAAGTGATATGACTTTTAATTTATATAAATATATAAATAGTTATATAATTTAGTTATATAATTTGATTTTAAATTTATATATGTAATATATCATTTGTTAATAGTAAGTTGCATAATATTGAATTTTTCTGCTGCATACCTGAAGATATGTACACATATCTATACCTATATATATAGCTATTTATACATATATATACATATATAGATACATATCTGTAGATATATACTACATAATATGTATGTTATACATAAACACAAAGTACATATGTATGGATGTATAATACTGAACAATAGTATAATAATATGACCATGAATTTACATACATAATAAATAAATGTAACTTTAACCGAAAAATAAAAAAATTTTTATTTAAGAAAATTTTGTTTTGGGTTTTTTAAATCGAAATTGTATTCAAACACTCGGTTTCCTTAATGAACTATGTCATTGGGGCAATGAAAACTTTTAATTAATACTACTAAAACATTAATTATATCGATTAATTTAACTCCAAGTATTAATAAAATGTGATTATGAATTAATAAAATGTGTTATAATTTTAACAAAACAATTAATAAATGGAATAAAAGTTATTAATTACTTTTCGAAACTATTCATTAGGACAATTAGATTTTATTTTAATGGTTTTGTTCATTGGGCCTACGAATTATTAATTACTTATTGAATGCAGTTTATTAGGTATAAATTGCATTAATTGTCCGAATGAACGCGTTCATCGGCTGAAAAATATTTTTCATTAAATTTACCACAACTTTGATTAATATTATTAACTTTTTTTTCATTATAATGTGTTTTGGGCATATAGTTCTTTCTATAGCGGAACACACTTCCGTAATGCACAATAACATTGTGGGTTCTTCCATCCCACATGTTCACACCTTGTGTCAAGAATTTAAGAGTGGCACCAAATTTAATTATTGGTGATACCGTCGTGGATCTGTGTACTGTACTGAGTTCATCAGATATTTCATTAAGCACATATGTATCTACGTAGTTCTTTATTTATGTGGAAGTTGTTTATGAAGGCAAAAAAAAAACAAATTTTTGTTTATATTTGGAGCAGTGCATGCAATTATTATTTTTATTTTATTTGCTGTACCTTTCCTCGGTGAAGTTTCTTTGGATCGCTTCTGCATATTCTTTTTCCCTTATACCAAAGCACAAGTCAACACTATTAATTTTAACGTAAATATTAATTAAAAACACAGAAATTAAATGAATTAAAATCTAAAAATCTAAAAGAAACTACTACTTGACACTTTAATCTAAAAGAAACTACTACTTGACAAATTTCAATAAAGAGTGGTGCGTATTTTCGAATACGAAAGTTTTACATAATTTGATTTTTTTTATGCGAATGTGATTTTTGAATCGATTCGAATTTGAATGAGAGATATATAATAGATCTCCAGCCTAATCTTGTCTTCAGTTCCGACGCGGAGAACAGTGCTGCTCCAAATGCCTTTGAATATTTTTTCTTCCCTCGGAATGGCTGCGGCTGATGGCGTTGTTGAGCACGATATAGTTTTGATTTTCTCCGAACAGATTTTGGAGTATGGCGTGGCTTGGTTAGTTTGTTTAATATTGAGAGTGCCTTGCCGGTTAAAGCCAATGTTGACGATTGTGTTCAGTTTTTCTATGCTAGCCTTTTTGATTATTTTTTTGGGTGCTCCAGTTGTTGTCGATAGGCGTCTTGCGGCACATCTTACTTTTTTTTTCACCGAAGGAAGAAGGACAGCATGAGTGCTACTAACATGCCATTTCCTGGCAACCTACAGTTAGTTATGTGCTTTACCACAAAAACCTCCTTCTTGTATCCTGATGCTAGTCCTCTCAGACCAACCATCAGATTTTCTTTAATATAGATTGAAAGATATTTAACGCTCCCCAATTTGGTGAAGCGCGTTTTGCGCTAAATTAGAAGGCAAAGTCCTCTTTAGCCTTCTAGGAGAATACCGGATAACAAGGAGCTGAGAGGTCTCTACGTTGTCTCACCGCCCTTTCTTTAATTTCGTCAACTACACATGGAATCTTTAGTTATTTCAAAACAGATTTAATAATTTGTTTATAGAGCAGGATCTTATTCTGTATCGGCAATCTTGACTTGCGATCTAGTAGCCAATACATTTCTTTATACTTTAATTCTAATTCTGCCTTTTTCTTCTTAACATGTTTTTTCCATTTTAGCTTAATATCCAATGTCATTCCTAGATATTTCGTCGCATTTTCCTGCGCAACATTTAAGCCATTTAAATGACACGTGAGGTGTTTACAAGAATTTTATTTGTAAAATTTACTTGAGCAGATTTAGCTTCATTTAATTTTATTTTCCATTTCTTGGTCCAAGCATCAAAACTATTGTTTGCCTGCTACAACTTTCTTGTGGCGTCGTCAATATTTGATGCTACTGCCATAATTGCAGTATCGTCAGCATATGCACCACAGTTGTGTTTTCTATTTGAGGCACATCTCTTATAAAGAGTAGATATAGTATTGGACCCAAAATACTGCCCTGAGGCATACCTGCTGTTATTTCTCTAAGTGTGGAATAGTCCCCCTCCTGTTTTACTCTAAATAGTCTGTCGGTTAAATAAGAAGAGAGAATATCTACATATTGCTTTGGTAATATTTTTCTAACTTGTATATCAATCCTTCGTGCCAAACCTTGTCAAAAGCCTGTGCCACGTCTACAAAAATTGCTGCAAAAATTTGCTTTTCCTCTAGGGCTTGTTCAATAATATTTGTTATTCTATGAATTTGATCAGTAGTTGAATATCCTGCTCTAAACCCAAATTGTTGGTTCGGAATTTATGACCTCTCCTCAATTATAGGTCCCATTCTTTTTAGTAATAACTTTTCAAAAAGTTTCGACAAAATTGGTAGCAGAGAAATTGATCTATAAGACTTGGTCTAATTTAAAGGTTTACCAGGTTTTGATATCATTATAACTTCAGCCACCTTCCAAACATTAGGCACATATTTTAACCTTAATGCAAAATTCATTAAAAAAGTCAACATTGTTACTCCCTTTTTTGATAATTGCTTCAGTATCTCAGAGGTAATTAAATCATAACCTGGTGCTTTCCTTGACTTTAAAACTTTTTATTTCTTCCACTATTTCTCTTTGTGTAAATGGAGCGATAACGTTTTCCGTTCTCACGTTTCACATTGCAGTATTTATGTTTGAGTGTATTTGGCCTAAAAATTTCTTCAAGATGATCCGCAAATATTTCAGTCTTATTCTGACTTCTATTGTCCATTTTCCACCCGTTCCCCTAATAGGGGGACACGTAAAATTGGCCTTGTAATATTTTTTGCAGCCCTCCTTATTTTTCTATTTAGATTCTGAGTGAGTCGATTGAGTGCAGTTTTATCTGCCGGATCTCGTGAGTTTTGCCATCTCTTCTCTTTTTGCTTATCATATTCAGTATTTCCCTTGGGTAAGTCATAGCCACGAATTTATACTCACGTTGTTTTGTATTATTCCAGGCAGCGGTTTGTATGATTTCATTAAAATTCTCTACCTCAGAATCCAAATCATCTGGGGTTCGTACTTTAATTCTTAAGTTTATTTTATTCTCTATCTCTTCTTTGAAACTAGTCCAGTCAGTAGATTTATTAATCAACATGGGCTTATTTTGTTTCTTCGTAACTGTCTCATCTAAGTTTAATATAACTGCAGAATGATCCGAACCCAAATCATAGTTATCTTCTAAGCTAATGAAATTTGGCGAGATTTTTCCACAATAAAGAAGCCTAGCAGATCTAGTATCTTATTTCTATCCCTTAGCCAATATGTTGGTCTACCAGTGGATTGGCAGTAACAACTAATCTCTTTAATAGCTTTTCTTAGCTCTACCTCTTGTTGAGGTCAATCTAGAACCCCAATCAATTTGTTTGGCATTATAGTCACCAGTCCCGGAGGACAGTAAAGTACACCAACATCGAAATATTGTTTATAAGACTCTATTCGTACAGCAACAAACTGGCTATCGTCTCTTTCTACTTTACTTATTTCATTATGTTTTATATTATTCCTTATCAAAATAGCGCAACCATCTTTTGATTCGTTATTAGAATGCGCCGCTTTATATGCATGTAACCATTTATTTTTATATTTGCTTCCTGTTTTAAATGTATCTTTGTTACGAAACATATATCAATATTTTGCGTTCCACTTCGCAATTCTTATTTTATCTTCGTTCATTATTTTTTATTCTTTTTGGCGTAAATATTACATAAACATTATCATGCTTATCTTCTAATCTGTTCATTCTCAATGTTAGTTTTTATCATATTTTGCATCATTTACATTATATTTTTATCTCTTCGTTCTTTAGTATGGTTATATGCTTCACCTCTCACCACTTGGGCATATTGTATTTCCTGCACTCTTTTACTCAATGTAGTTGTTTTTGAAGTTTTCGGAGTTTTAGGAGTATTTTTTTCGTATAATTTTTATTTATTTCTGTTTTGTAAGGTTATTTCTATCTTCTAGACCAGCACACTCGACAAATTGAGCCAGACGCCCATATCTCTGACACTTCTGCACTTATTTCTTCTTAGTGACTCAATTTTAATCTTCATGTGCTGAAGAACATCAATTTTGTAGATTTTATGTCCTCCGAATTTTCAAAGATTAACATGAAGAGAGGAAGTCGGATCATAGTGATCTTGTTTTCTTTATTTTGCTTTCTAATTTTATTAATCACTCCAATAACTTTAAAACTGTTCTCTTTTAGCTCATTTTTAGTATCTTCAGGTTGGCACGAAGGATGCAAGCCTCTAGCCATCGCCTTGATAGGTTTTGTCATTTTATTTTCGTAGGTATGCCACTCTACTTTAGATTCATTTTTTTGTTTTGTTATTTCTCTGTAATCTTGTTCTTCACCAACATTGATTTTAAGTTGATTATTATGCATCATGTCGACCCTAAAGTTTATTTTGGCTTCTTTTAGCATCTTCTTTAGTTTTGGATATTCCTCCACATTGCTTAATATAACTATATCTTTGTTGTAGTGATATATCTTTCTTGTAGTGATGTATCTTTCTTGTAGTGCATTTATCTGCACAGATTTTTCTATTTTGCTCACCTCTCAGGACTTATTTCAGGTGACATATCTGCTCTTCGCTTTTTGCTCTTTCTCTTGAGAATCCAATCGGTGTCCCGAGCCAGATCCCCCTCGTCTGTGCAGTATTCCACTTTGTTTGTCGTACTTTTTCCGTATTTATTTCTTTTATTGTATTTACATTGCTTGATTTCAATTTTAGTTTATTACTTTCCTCTCTGAAATAATGAATTTCATTTTTTAATTCTTTACAAAGCGCTTCTAGCTCACGTATTATTATATTAAAGTGGCAGTTATCAGTTTTCTGATCTTTTATTTCATCAACTCCACCCACATTGGTATTTTTCTGTTTGTGGCCTTTGGACATATTTTCTTTGCTTTTACCACATGGTGGTGTCCGCATGACACGAGGTGTTCTTTTAAAGGGGTCGGTAGTACTAGTTTGATGCAATAAGTGGTCTAACCCAGAATCCGTAAGATCGGCCTCCGAAAAGTGTGGATTTTTCAGATTTACTGGGTTACCACCTGGGGTATAAAATTGTTTTGTTCATTCCATTGATTTAGTTTAATTTCAGATTTTACTTCTCTTAACATTTGGGAATAAATACCTCGTGCAAGGCAGCACGCCTAATTTCTGCCGTCCCTCAGGGATCAGTCGCAGACCAGACAGCCATCCACTTTTCCTTTTTTTCAGCTTGTTCCTTTTTCCAATATTCTAAGCTTGTGGATGCATGTAACAAATTTAGGCTATTGTCTAATAGATTATACAATGGGTGTTTGGTTACCATCAAGAGAGATTGTTTTGTTAAAACTAAAGGGTTCAATGATTTTATAAATTATAAACGTAGGTCTAATGACCGTATTCTTTGAAACTCTTGTTTTAACTCTTAGACAAAACTTTGGACGATTCTGAAGTCATTTCTAACCTTTTCGCTTGTCATATTTCTAGTGCCTTCTCGATTGATGAGAGTTTCTTTTTTGATGAAATTGTCATAATTTCTCAATGACTACTGGTTTGTACTTTCCGGGATTCGGAACAAATCTTTTGTCGTGGTTGTTCAAGAGAGGTGACATCGTTGCTTGATTAAAAATTATAGGGCCACAAGGAGTTAAAATTAAGAGATATTGGGTTTAGTATCCTTAGTTTAAGATGGGTGTGGTCGTTCTTGTCAGATATGAAATGTCAGCTGTCTTTTCGAACGTGTTTGTGCGAAGTTGTTTTTGCTGCTTCTGAAGCTCCGTAACGTAGCTATTTGAATCCACTGTTTTTCAATATTTCGACAAACGATGCATCGGATTCTTTAGTCGTTTGCATATGACAGAAAACTTAATTAGATGACTTTTTCTGAGAATAATTGTTTTTCGCTAAAGAACGACTTGGACGGTTTTAATTTGTCGTGTCACAGTAATAGTTTAGAACTGAACGTTGAGGAGCTTCAATGTATTTAGTTTCGCCCGTAAAAGCGAGAATCAGTCTATTATTAAATATACCTATCAGTGGGATGAAAGGGTTCTGAAGGGGATTAAACATTTGAATGATTTTGTGATCATGCTCGGCCAGAGGCTTGACTTTAAGGCTTACGTTAACATGATTATAAATAACGCAAATTTAAAATTAAATTTCGCTATGAAGTGGATAAATAAATTCTGACCTCTACATTAATGGGCATCTTTATTTATCATATTTTTATCATATATTAGGTTCATTCAATAGTACGAATGTCAGGCTCACGTATCACTGACGTGATTTTTGTTCTGCAACTTGTTTCGGGGAATGGCTTTTCACCGTTTTTGTTGGAGCAATTGTCTTTTGGAGAGAATTGGAAAAACTAAGGGTCCGTAGAGCTTTCCAATATTTGTTATCAGAGTACGGCTTATGGTAAGAATGGGACGAGTTGCGTGATGTCACTTTTAGCTCTAGTTATTTTGATCTTGGTATTGATTAGTGTTGATATCTTTATTTCCTAGGAATTTAAACGGTGTTAAAAGAATTATACAATTATATGTACATATAGTGCATGAGTAATATAACAGGAGTATATTACAACTTTTTTTTTACCTTTTTGCTATTTCTTTTTTTTTTTGTTTTTTTGTAAAACTTAATCTAAAATTTTTTTTATGTCTCTTATACTAATAAACTCTAACCCTTACAAACCCTCCAACAATTTCTTCCTCATTAAAATTCTGTATTCATACTTACTTGATTTTACTTTATATAAAAATGGTATGGTTTTTTTTTAATAATTATGGATACATCAGAAAGTTAAAATACTCTATACATATGTATATGTATATATGTAGTATCTTAAATTTCACAATACTCGAAAGTTTAAAAATAAAACACATTTTTTTTGCATAATTTTTTATATCTCAGCAACAAAAAGCACTCGAGTAAAAAAACATCAAAATTTACACGGAAGTAGAAAGAATGAATAAAAAATATGCACCCATATTCTGTTAGTCGCGTCACAGATGTGATAAAAAAAAACTATAACGTGACGTGACCTCAAATTTTCCTTTCTGGCAGCTATGCTTGTAAAGACGACAAAAATGTTTTTAGGCTCGTTAGCAACCGACAGAGTTTTTTGCATATAAACAAAAACAAGGAAAGTCTTAAAGCAATAGTTAACGATGATAATGTATTTTTGAACGCCTTACAATTTCCGAAAGTATTTTAAAGGAATTTTGTATTTTAAAATAAAACTAAGTTTTTTTCTAAACCGCTTTACTTTTTTCTATACAGTATAGATTTCTATACTGCTTTTTTTAGAATACGTCAAATTTGTACTTGAAAGACTTGAAATTTTAATTTAAGTAAAAATTAAAATTTATTATTTAAATTTTAAGTAATTTTTTGTATTTAAAATTTAAATTTATTGTTTGAGTAAAATTTTTTGTATAAAATTTATTAAATAATATTGTAATTGCTAACTTCCTTGATTATTCCAACTTTTTTATACATTACAACCAAAGTATATCTATTAATAAGTAGTTCGACTCTCCGTTTACCATCACATTAATGCAATCACTCACCAATATTTGTATTAAAAAAATCCCTTGTCTAAAAGAGTTAAGTAGTATACCTCCTTATTTTCTTTTTTATACACTACAGACTACACGTAAGAATTTTTGGGAGAGGGAAAGAGTGCGCAATAGATACTACCTGTAAATAATAATTTACATAATTTATATGACTTCAAAATGACATAATATTAAAAAAAAAATTGTAATTAGTAATTGTCATTACATTTATTGTAATGTAAACTATGAATTTTTTATTTTTCAATTTTGTTTTAAAAATTTAAGGCAAATATATCGAGTATACACACTTGCACACGTATCGGTAATAGGCTTTTTTTATAAATTGCTTAATTTCTATGCCTCGTGAAAGAGTGAAAGAGTACTTGACGTGAAATCAGCGCGAAATTCAAGCTGCGTTTTTACTATGTTAGCTTAAAAGCCCAAAAACGACGTTTAGCTATTAAATCTCAAAGCATTACTACATGGGTACATACATATTACTACATCATATTGTGTAATTATCTTGAATAGATACATATGTATGTACTGTATAACAAAGTATGAAATTTTAAATTTATAACTATTATTTTCAAACATTCGAATGTTTTTACCTAATTTTATGAAGTGAAAAATAAAATATGAAAAAAAAATGTTGTTGTTATTAATAGATATACTTTGATAGATATAAATACTTTAATTACAACCTAGAAAAGCGTGATGGAAAATGCAAATATCAAATAAGTGCATGAAAAGTTTTACAGAAAGAACACACGCAATTATTTCGATATCTGCCTCCACGTTAAAAATGGTATGCACCACTTTTAATTATCATATCTGCGACTGCTAGAATAATACATAGAAGTGATAGTATCACTTCATTCGATATGACTACCAAAATATTGGTGAATACGCGAAAGTCGTATGAAATCAAAAAGGAATTGATCGGCTATCACTGTATTAGAATGGTTTATTTTTGGTAGTGATGCGTACTATCAAATAAATTGAATATCGAAGGTTCGAATATGGAACAGCTTTGACTATTGAATAAACGAATATTGAATATATTTCAGTATCGAATATCTCGAATAATATTTGTATTGAATTACAGTTTCTTTGTGGTAGATAATAGGTCTGTCTGGGATAAGAAAATTTTTAAAAGCTTTTAAAAAGTTTATAAAGTTTTTAAATGCAAAAGCTGACAAGGCGTAAAAAACATTTTTTATGTCATCCGTTATGTATGTTTCATATACTTAAGTAAGCAAATTTTTTTTTAAATGACTTGAGTGAAGCTTTCTTGAAGTCAAGTAATGTTTATATGAACATGAAATGAGCTTCAATTGCGCTTAAAACTGTCATCTATACGGAGTAATATTTGAACAGCGCTCGCGAATATTTTATCATACTAACGTATTAGTGTGGAAAAAGTAGGTATAAGAAAAAAAACTGTTAGTATGAAGTTGCTTTTAGAAAGGGGTTAATTTTATTTACATTTGCTTTCCGAAAATATTGTCAATTTCAGTTGGCAGCCATTATTCCTTCATGATGTTTACAAGTTAATTATTTCATTGTGTTGTTTCGCACAACTTCACATAAAGAAAACCAAAAGTTATTAAGGGAGCATAAAAAATTAGAAATATTGGATAGAAATAAGATAGATATTTCGATAGTGAACATTCGATAGTTCCCATCACTAGTTTATGTAAACTTTGAATAATTTCATCTTTAGGGAAGTGGTATGGACAAATATCCAGAAGATCGACCTGTGACTCAAGTTGAAAGTTTTGGAATAAGTAGTGTAAAATGCAGTAGCGCAAATTCCTCAGCACATAACTCAGGTCAGACGGTTTAAAATATTTGTTAAATAAAATAAAAATAGTTTTTTTTAGATGACGAAGACAGTGATGTGCCAAAAAAAGCATCTGAAATATATAAGGCAAGTTTTCAAAAATTACATCGTTTTTTTTGGTATAACAATAATGCAGTTTTATAATCTTCACTACACACTTTTAATAAGAAATTTATACTGCGACCACAAATATACATACGCATGTACATATATTAAAGAGCAACTACATTAGAGAGCAACAAAATTTATAAAAATAATTTGAAATTTATGGCCGGCACACAAATTCAATTACTTGAGTGCTGGCCATGGTTGACAGATATACATGTCCCTTAAAACAAAAAGCTCACAGCCGACGAGTTCACACGTATTTTTATGGAAGCTACAGAGGGCCCTTTTTAACATGATAAATTTGCTAAAAGACAACTGTTTTCAAATTTTTAATTAGAAGTTAAAATTCATATTCCTTTTCCAAAATCCGTCATAATGTTTTTTTCGAGTAAAATCTTGACATTACAAAAAATCAAGGCCTGGATCCTGCTTTTTTTGTGAATGCTTTATTTCTGGAGAGTAATTTTTTTTGGTTTTGGAAAAATGACGATTTTTGCCTTTTTTCGTTTAGAGTTTTCTATACGAAAAGTTGACTAAAACCTAAAAATTTTTGTATTAAAATGAAATTTGGAGTTTTCTGAAAAACATCAAAAATTCAAATTTCGATACAAAATTTGAACTATAACTTTGATTAAATAAATTTTCGAGTTTCTTTCAGTATTTTTTTGTACCACAAAGTCAGGCAACATATCTGAGAGAATTGAGAGAAAAAAATGATAATACACTGAATAAAAAAATGCTATATTTTTTATCTAGAATACACGGCTTAAAATAAAGTTAGTAAAAATTTTATTAGATTTAAATTTAGAATTTAAGTTTGTAATTATGATAGTGCTAGACCCTAAGAAAGAGTGACAGTTCACAGCTGACGAATTTACATTTTATTCTTATGGGATCCATAGAGGGCCCTTTTTAACATCATAAATCTTCCACAAGATCAACCACAAATTCTTTAAATTCAAAATTTTGTTTTCAGTCTGCAAACTGTCTGACGTTTAAAACTTTTACGGACAGAAATGTAGTAAACTTTTTACCCATAATTGACTTTGAATTTTGATCATCCGTAAACGTCAAAACAAAAAAAAATTTTTAGATTTAAAAATTAACAAAAAAAATATTTTTTACATTATTTTTAACGTAATGATAGTCACTCAATACATCAAATTTATTTACTGAGTTACTACGTCAGACTGTCTGCATGTAAAAAAAAAATAACAATTTTGACGCTTAATTGGCTTTTTTTTAAACGTTTAAGAATTTAAACTTTGACTGAAAGTACAAACGCAGTAGAGTATTCGTAAACTCAGACAACTCAAATTTTGTAAAATTTGACGTTTAAGAATTTACCATAACTTTTTTCAAATTTTTTGTTAGAAAAAGTTAAAATTCAATCTTTCGGTGACTTCAATAATGCGCTTACGACGTAAATTTTACGAAGTATCAAATTCCAAAAAGTTTAGTAAAAGCTCTTGACATTGTACACTTTTTCAAAATGCGTTTTATATGTAGTGACTTCAATAATGCTTCAATAATGCTTTATAAAAAGTCCAAGTACGGTATTAATACAATTATAGTACCGTCTCAGAGCTTTCAATACCTTTACATTGTAGAAAAAAACTGCTAAAGCTTTTGATACAATTTGGTATACAATTTTTACAATATTAATACATTACTTTGGCGTTTGTTTGAAAATTTCAATTTAAAGTTCTGTGCAAATGTTAATTTGTAATAAATGTTACTATATCATTAAAAACATAGCATTTTTATGGGGAAATTAGGAAAAAAACTTCATAACTAGCACTTTATTGCTTAAAATACATACTAGTTTATTTAATTGGTTATTTCAGGCAAGATTTATGTGACATGAATAACAAAAGGGTGTTAATTTCTTTGAAACCCAATTTATATTTATTTTACGTATCCATTTAGGAAGGTGTACACTAAACTTTTTGGAATGTAATCATGTAAAATTTACTTTGCATAATTGAAGTCACGGATAATATATGTATTAGTCAATTTTTTAAATATGTATATACACTAGGTCCTCGCTTATCGATGGCAATGCGTTTCGGAAAACTGCGTGAAAAATCAAATCATCTTTAAACAAGTTTTTTTTTAAGTATGTATGTATATTCTCATACACGCATATAAAATTATACAGTTAAAATATTTTAAAATTTTCTACACACATTATGTATGTACTTCAATAAAACAATACACACATATGTATTATTATATATACGCAGCTTTTTTTCCACTATAAAATTTTTTTAAAAAATCCAATTTTTTTTTATTGTTATTGTTTTCCGAATATTTGTTTTGTTTTTAGTTTTTGCAAGCATTTAAAAAATCCTATCGCTTCGCAGTTCGCACACTTAGATTACAAAAAAAGACTATCATTTATATCAATTACCTAAATAAAAAATTACCTAAAAAAAAAATATTTAAAATGTTTGGAAAAAACAATCATATATTTTTATGACCGGTTTTGAATATTTTTTTACTTTTGAAAAAAATGGTATTTTACCAAATGATTCAAAAATTCCGACTGTAAAATAACAGGTATTTTAAAATTTTTGTTCTTTATGTAATATTCTTTCCGTTTATAATTAAGATAGATCGTACATACACATGCAGGGACATTTTATAAATAGATTGCTCTTGTTTACCTGCTAATAAAATATGAAAAAAGAGCACATCAAAATTTTTGAAGCACTCAATATAACATGTTTGAAATAGTTTTAAAATAATTATTAAAAAAAAAATTGATTGGAAGTAGGTACATACATATTTATTTTTAATAACTTAAAAACTAACTGAAATTATTTGAAAAAATTTTATAAGTAACGCATAAATAACCGAAATGAGATAATTCAAATTGTTGAAATGTGTCAACCTATATTACTTTTAATAACATTTTTGTTAGCCGACGCTACTCAACTTACCTTATTGGGAAATACAAAATTTGCATAAAAAATCATACATCCTTCCTCATTAACATTTGAAACCAGAATTTGAATTTTTTTTTCATTTTTTCTTTTCTCCTACCTTTCTTTCTTTTTCGTGCAATAGAATTTAAATGGAAAGCTTTTTAAAAAATGTGTATAATATCCTGAGATTTTTGAAAATATTAAACTCTTTTTTACTTAAAAAAAAGAAAAAAAAATAATAAAAAATATGACACGATCAGTGGCATTTAAAGAAAAAACCAGCAACGAAGCCAAAAATTCGTAATATTTCGTAAAAAAAATTGAGTATTGGGACTTGTTAGATATAAAGACATTAGTTTTTATAATGTTTTTCGATTCACCCATTTTTATCTTATTAAGCATTACCTCTCATGTGGGTTCATTATTTAAATATGACATATTTTCTTGACTGTTTTGTCTTGGTAGTCGCACGAAAATTTTTTCTTAGTTGCCGAAGCAGTCTATTTTCTGTTGGTCAGGGAAAATCCAGCTTCTTGAGATTGGAAAGGGGGTATTTCTAGTTTAGGACAGTTCATATTTTTACTTAACTTCTACAATGAGTCGCTATCTTTGCAAACTGTTGAGTTTCGTAACTTTGTCGATATGATTTCGTTTTTAGTGGTTTTTATTAAGATTTTGCTTCTTGCTAAACTGGTTTAGTCTCGTTAAATCAGGGGCCCTTGAGTGTTGGTATATTTTCCTTGCTCGTCTCTTTTCCTTTATTAGTTTTCTACTCTCTACAGTATACACTACGTTATTTTTGGTTGTTTGACTTTTTAAATTAGGCAGGGGTATTATTCGTTCGGTTTATACCGACTGAAACGTTTTTACCTATTTTATCAAAATTTTATTCTTGAATCTGCTTTATTTCCACATATCGATTCTTTTTTGTTTTCATGTTTATTTGAAATAAAATTTTGAAGAGAGAAGAATATAAAATAAAAGTGGATAGCGAAAGGCGATCATCTAAAAATAAAAAAAAAGCAATACATAGGTTTGTATATAGGCAGCGTATTGTTGTAAAAAAATAGCATTTTTGTGTTGTTTTTCCGTTTGATATTGTAATAATGCAATCTAATTAGATGTAAATCATTTCGAATCCAATAAAAATGACAAAAAAAAGAAAAAATTTTCTTTGTGTCAGTAGATTTAAACTTTCACCTCAAAAACTTTGAATTCAAGAAAGAAGGCATATACATATTTCATAACTACAAAACTACAAATTTGTTATACGTGAAATAACGACGAAACGTAGTATGAACATTCAAGTAACGGAAGAAGTTTTTAAATATTTTTAATAATCGTCCCGGAATTATGAAAAAACTACCAGAAAACTTTTTTACTGCTTCTTAGGAGAAACGTATCCATTGGCAGTTTATTGTAGATTAGACGCTTTTTTTTATCGCAATCTTGTTTCATAACTGAATGCTTAGTCAATGATCAAAGTATTTGAATTTACTCTTGTCACTATGTATATACAAAGAAGTGATTATGAAAAATACGCCAGATAACTATGGTACTGCATTAATTAATTTTTAATTTTGTGTGTTTACATTGAATATACGGGTGTATGTATATATCTGTTTTTTGAAAGAGTAATATAATAAAAAGAGTTACCAAATTTTTTCTTTCGTAAGATACAAAAATAATTTTATATTTATTTCCATATGTTTACACCAAATTTTTAGGAAAAAACACTTATGTATTTATATCCGCAAGTGCATATGTAAGTACCATCTACAGAGTGATTCGCATAAGCTGGAAAATCATTTCAGGGATGATTCTGTTTGATCAATTTCCAACAAAAAATTTTATGAGAAGGAGTGCAGATATACTCGTTTTCTATCAAAGCCTGTTCAAAAAAAAAAGGTGCCAGATTATTCCTGCATATAAATAAATGTTTAGTTTGGTACTTATGTATAAGAAATTTGTATAAAAAGTATGAATTATGAATATTTCGCATATTTTTGTTTTTTAAACACATTTAATACGTTTTACTGCCAGAACTTGACGGATAGAGAAAATTTTATATGGGTTAACTTTAAGTTCTGGTTGTACACAATATTGGTATAGAATGTTGATATGAAATGTTGGTTAGAATGGGGATGTTTGGTATTTATAGGCGATAGTTTTGTACAATAATTTTTTTTAACAAAAATTTGTACAGCTGCTTAAAGTTTAGTTTATGTCATTAAACATTAAAAAGTCCGTTATGATGCAGGACATAACAGAAAAAAATGGGTTTTTGCGGTCCTGAAGAATACATCTATGACTTTCGTAAACTGCTGACTTCGGTCTGCAACTTATCTACATCGTGAATATTGTTTTCTATATTGGACACGGTCGTAAGCTTATCCCGTACAATAGACCTAAATTTAACCCAATTCGTTCTTTTTGGGTTCGTATATGATTAAGGAGATTTAGTCACGAACCGCACCGTGAAGAAAATCCAAGCATGGCTCGAAAAGAACCTGAATCATAAGGATTCACCTCTTCCATTTGTCCTCGAGCTCGCCCATAGGGCGTACCTGCCATTTGCATCAACCAAAGATCAAAGTTGATCGCTGTTTGTGATTTCCAAAACCAGGCTAGAGATTTCCGGCAGTGGAGCAGGTCTGCTATGGGTCATATAGATGGCGTTCATGAACAGTGTCTCGCTGTTTTCTTTCTCCAGTTTAACCACAGTCAAATCCTCAGTGTTGAAATTAGAGAAAGAAATAATTTAATGTGTCTTTCAACTAAAATGTAGGCTCTAGGCTTATATGGCTCTCGTTCTACCAGCTTGTAGAAGACGTTATATTTCCGGGTGCTAAGTTTTTTGATCCTGTTGCTCTGCACCCATACGTCTTGAATAAGAGCGATGTTGGTGTCATTCTAATCTAGGAAGACCATCAAGTTATCCTAATTAACTGGATCATTGTCCTCGCATGTTATCATCTGCAGCCTCCAACTACCTCGGGTGAATCAAAACTCAGGACATCTATGCCTTCGGTGGTTATCAGATGTTCCAATATCATCTTCGATAGCTTCAGCTCTACTTTGCACTAGGGCTCCACCTACACTTTGAGGTTAGACGGCTTTCTTTCGACGACCCCAAACTGAAGGTAAAATAGTCGTTCGTGCTGGGGATGCCTGGTGCTTGACAATCTTCGAGCTTTTGCTCTCTTGAGTATGTTTTTCATCATCCTGAGACCTATTGTTTTTCATATTTTGAGGGGATTTGGGGGTCCTACATGCCTCGATCAATATCAATTACCCTTTAGTAATCGGCTTATTAATTATCCCTTTCGTAGACCTTCTCCTCGATCTCTTTTCGAGTAAATGTGGTCAAAATATACTGGATCTTCTTAAACTTGGCCTATTCCTATTTCTATTGGGTTTTTTCTGTTGGAACTATGGTTGGTTTACTTGGCATTAGGTATTGGCTGTTGCTGTGACGATACTTCTACCTTTTCAGGAGCTCGTTGTTGTTGGTTTAGCTCCCAAACTTTCAGAAATCGGTATTGAAGCTCACATCACCTTGAAGCAAAAGGTCGCACTAATTACTTGTCGCCTCAAGGAAGCAACTTAGTCGCCACCTTTGAGCTCCGTTTAGGTCTCCCTCTGAACGTTATCTGCATGGTTGAATTTCGCTTTCGATCTTGCTCAGCTGCCTCACCAGGACAAGATGGAGTTCCTCCGATGAAGTATTTGACTGCATTTTCAATTATTAAAATTTATTACTGTACTATAAAATATCTATTAAAAAAGATAGAAAAAACCTTTCACCAATCTTTGTTTTCAGTGATGTCAAATGTATCATCTCCGGCAAAGAACGCCAATATGACATTTGTCATTATAATACTTTTATCATTAGCTCTCCGACTATCCTCCGTTTTCTACAAATCAAAAACAATAAAAGGTCGAAAAAAAAGTACTGTAACGAATTTAAATTTCCCGGAAGTTAAGATTTAAGAGCAACCTTGCTAACGGTGGGTCAAATAACAAAGAATAAGAAAAAAGGCAAAATCCTAGTAACCAGCTCTTGATTCCTATTATAATTAGTACCCTAATAGCGAACGGAACAAGATGGAGATGAAATGCTATTATTCTTTAGCTTTCATCATTAATAATTCTTATTCGTTATATTATATTCCGTTCATTTGGTAGCAAGCTTTTGTCAGTATAAATGATGTAGTAAATTACCATTCTATCGCCAAAATTGCAGTCATTCGTGATGTTTCAGAGTTGTCAATTATCATCAATTATCACTGTATTCCGCTCATTAATGACAAATCTTTAAATGAATATAAATTATTATTAGAATGTTATGAATATAAATTATTGTTTCTTTACTTTTATCATTGTTTCTTTAACGTAACATCGAACATAACACCAGACTCGTGTATAAGGACAGATATAAGCGAACCAGTCAAAAAAAGTAAAAATTTCCCTTAGCCAAAAACAATTAAAAGCATTTAAGAATTTGAAAGACCTATTATCTTCATCGGAAATACTAGAATTCTCGAAAAATCGTTCATGCTGACTACTGACGCATGGAATAAAAATATAAGAGCTTTGTTGTCATAGGAGCAGAAAAATCGTACAGTTGCCTTTGTTTCTTTATCACTAAACCGAACAGAGGAATACTATGCCACGAATGAGAAGGAGATACTGGCTATAGTATGAGCACTGAATAATCTCAGGAACTATTTGTGTGGTGCCAAAATGATGAAAATTCTTGCAGATCAACAGCCGCTAATTTTTAGTCTCAGCAGCAGGAACAACAATGTCAAATTAAAAAGGTGGAAAGCGAGAATAGAAGAATTTAATCACGAGCTTAATTATAAACCAGGCAGTAGCAATAAAGTAGCAGGTGCTTTGTCAAGATTGCAATTGGAAGTCAACATTCTTACAACATCATCAACAGACACGGCTCATAGTGCACAAGAAGACGGATTTAATATGACATGACGAAGCACCCTTGAAACTATTCATAAACTAGTTTGTTATCAAAGAAGGAAAATAAAGAGTCGCAAAAAACAGTAGGGTCATTTTTACAACAGCTTTAGGACGCTGAATTCATAAGGCGCATATAAAGAATATACCAAATAACTAACCTCAAAGCACTCAGTTAATTAAATACGATCTGCATGGAAGGATATTGCAGGGAACCCAGATGCAGAAGATTATGATAAAATACTGACAAGCCAAAATAATGTCATTAAAAACAACAGCCAACCATACAAAGTAAACTAAGTTCTAGTGAAAGGAGCTTATCAAATCTTGAAGGAATACAAAATAAGGAAATATGGCGAGGAATTAGATGGTGAGCATGTAACCTACAACGGAATAAGTTGTAGAAATGGACCACTTTATCACCAACACCATCGGTTGGTCGATCATCGTCATTATACTGCTAATGATCTTATTCAGGAACCGTTGCTGAAAATGGGTTTTGCCTTAAGCAAATCACGCAATGAAACAGGCCAAATTGGATTACATCTCGTCACCTTAAATTTCTAATCCACGAGACGCTGATGTTTACAGAGGGACGACCTAACATAACAGCAAACAACTAATATAACACCAGACATGTGTCACCATTCTTACCTACATGGGAATAAAAGTTCAATTAAATTCTTATAAAGCATCGGACGTGCATCCACTTTATAACTTTTTAAGTAAATTGCAAATCTACTACAGGAATCCCCCATTTTAAACTACCCCTATATAACTAATTTCGATTTAAACAATTACATATTTCATGCTTTGCCCCCGTTTAAAATAATAGCTCACACCTTTTTGGACAAATTTGTTTTTAGTTTTTTTGACATATTTTACCCATTTCTAAATATTTACCCCTTTTCAAATATTTTTTTTTTCAACATTTGGTAATACCAAAGTTAAACGGGTTTTCCCCCGAAAACGATTTTGACTTTTCGAATGTAAATGTTTATGAAAAATTCATGTCAAAAATATTGTGATGCGTTAATACATGCATTTACACGCGTTTTAATTTTTTTAAAGTTAAATTTAAATATGAGTGCGAAAGAAAGATAAAAAAAAAGGAAATATGTATAATATGTACATACCTAAAAAAAAGAAATATGTAATATGTACATACGTATTAAAAAGTGAAATAAAATATATTTATAACCATATTTTTTTATGTTCAATAAATATATTTTGATAATATCTTTTCTGTATATAAAAAAATATTTTTTTTAAAACACAAAATTATCTACGTAGTTCAGACAATCGGGGCTTTAAATGAGTGTATGGCTGAGTAATGACTGTTAGGCCATTTATATACCTAAATTTGAATATTTTATGCCCAGCACTTCGTGAGGGATATATTCACTTTTGCATGGTTCAAGTTTGTAACCACTTGAAGGAGTCGTCTCCGGTATGAACATATGTACATATATATAATATTCTTGCTCAGCTTAAAATTCTGCGATGATGACATGTCTGTCCATCCGATCGCACGATAACTCAAAAATTAATAAAGTAATCGTCATCAAACTTTCCAAAGTCGTTTCTTTGCTGCCATACAATTCAAAGAGGTTTTTTTTAAATAATTCAAAAACAAATAAAGATATCAATATCAAATTTTGCAAGATGTGTCCAAGTACACTTTACATATGTTTTAAAAGTTTTAATGGAATGGCTGCACTGGTTCGGGTAGCTGCCATACAACTTCAAAAGCTAATTTTAAATATTTCGAAAAATAATACGGTTAGATTCATGAAACTTGGCAGTCGTCTCCAATTATATGTCACATATCCTAAAGTATATCCTTGGTGATATGACTGACAGGTTCGGGTAGCTGCCATAAAGCTCTAAAAACTAATTTTAAATATTTGGAAAAATAATAAAGTTAGATTCATTAAACTTGGCAGTCGTGTGTCCAATTATAGATCACATATATCCCTTAAGTGCTGGTGGAATGGCTTGACAGGTTCGGGTGGCTGCCATACAACTCGAACAGCTAAATTTAAATATTCGGAAAATAATAAAGCTAGATTCATGAAACTTGGCAGTCATGGGTACAATTGTTGGTCACATATATTCCTAAAGTTTAGTTGGAATGACTTGACATATTCGGGTGGCTGCTATACAACTCCAAAAGTAAATTTTAATGATTTCGGAAAATAATAGATTTAAATTCATGAAGCTTGGCAGTTTTGTGTCCACTTATAGGTCAGACATACCCATGCAGTTTGTATAAAGTGGTTTGTCACGTTCGAATACTGGGTATATAACATTGAAAGCTAATTCTAGATATTTCAAAAACAAACCTTAAACTAAGGTTGCTAACGTGCAGGTATAATTCGGTCGATTTATACCGACTGAAACGTTTTTACTTGTTTTATTTGTAGCTCGTTTTAAACAATTTCGATTTAAACACAGAAATTATTATAAATGGGTTGTTAATATTATTGTAAAATTAGTCTTAAGTGAAACCTATGTCGGTTAAATGAGAAAGTAAAATCATTTTTTTTAATCTTATATAAATCGACCTCGTTATTTTGTATAAAGCTATTGATTTGAAAAAAAATATTTATTTAAAAAAAAAGGTAACATTCTATAACCTTGTAAAAAGTTCGAGTTTAAGAAAAAACTAAATAAATAAATATATGTACATAAATAATAGACCAATCAAAGCAACGTGGAATTACGTTTTCTGAACAGATTCAATATACGAATCATTAATCGTCTTACAGTGTGGTTAAACCTGGCAAGTATACTCCAAAATCGGTTGCTTAAATGGTATATATGAATGCTTTGTAACATGCAAATCAACAAACAAAATGCAAGCTTTGGCGAATTCAATGACAAACCCGGCTTTGTATTACTCCCAAAATTCTTACCAGAATACATAAGTCTCTTCCTAAGTATTACTTCGACACTACAAACTAAAACTATCCAAATCTCTAACCGGAATAATTATAAAATGCGAAATCCAGAACGGAGTCGAAAAATTTTTAAGCCCGTCAATAAAGAGTATAGGACCTAAATGATTCCCCTCCAAAACGCCTGACGTAGCACAATTGATATAAAACAGAGCAGAATGGCAAGAGCTACCTTTAAGAGAATAATCTGATCAGAAATAGTATCGAAATCCTTACTAACATCAGTAAAAATAGCATTGACTTGACCACTGCGCGAACCCCACCAAATTTGTAAACGTATACTAACCCTTCTGAGAAACACCCAAGCAGGACCAAGAATACAGTCACTACCCAAGTGCTCGTCTACCCAAATCAGGATATTATCAACCCCCAGAACAGTACTACCAAGATCAAAAGCATCAAAATGATCACAGCCAAATTGTGAAGCAAGCAATCGTTACTATCAGTTGAAGTTTAAATTTATCAAAAAATACCTATTTCATTAACTTTTTAATTTTTCATAAATCATCAACTTCTTTGAAGTTTCTAAGTAATTCATCAAATTTTTTAAAACAAGTGTATGTACAAAAAAAAATAATTTTATTTTTATTAAGTTTGTGATTTTGTAAGATAATTTATAAGCTATAGTCGTCATTGTCAGACTTATTTTACTTTGATTTTAAAGAATTATGTGAAAGGGAACCAATTTGATGCACGGAATAATGTGTATAAGTAGCTGTGTACATATATTCAAAATTAAGTCTCAAATTAGAAAACACTAATTTTTATGTTTTCTTTTAGGAAAGACGACGTGAAGCGCATACTCAGGCGGAACAAAAAAGACGTGACGCTATTAAAAAAGGTTATGATGCTTTACAAGAACTAGTGCCAGCTTGTAATCAACATGATAACTCCGGTTATAAGTTAAGTAAAGCTACAACTTTGCAAAAATCTATTGACTACATAAGTTATCTTAATCAAAAGAAAAAAAAAGAAGAAGAAGAGAAAGCGGCTTTACAAAAAGAAGTTATGGCTTTAAGTATAATACAACAAAGCTATGAAACAATGTTAAAAAACCAACAAGCAAATCCAGGTCCACAAGAAGCGAGAGTTGCGGATGATTCTAAATTCAAAATCGTAAAAAAATGATTATTTAACAGGTATAACTAAGTAATTTACAATTTTATTCCCTTTTTTAGTTTCAAACTATCATGAACGAAATGTTTGAAACATTTCAAAATATACCGATGGAAAACTTTCACCAGCTGATAACTGGAGTAGTCCCATGGTTAGAAGAAAACTGTAAACCGCACATATTACGCGCTGTTGTCAACCAAGTAATACAAAATATGTCGACACAACATTTCAAACATTGAAAGTTTATATATTCGCATGTATTCTCAGAAGTGTTTGATGTATCTACTAAAAATTATTTTTCTGTTTTTTCATATATCACAGCGTCAATATACAAAACTAGAAGTTTGAGCATTAAGCAGATAAAAGATATGAATACAACAATTATTATTAGTGAAAGTGTATATATTTATGTATTGTGAATAATGTGAAAGTTAAGTTATTCAAAGAGTAACAACTTTATCAACATTTCTTTAAAATTGGTTTGATATTTCAATAGTTAAAAGTTGTTAATAGATTAAAATTGAAAAAATTTATAAGTCATATTAAAAATAGAATTGGTGGATTTATTGGTTCCATCACTTTTATGCCAACCTGATTTAAGTCAAAAATATTTTTTCTGGATGGTTTGAATAATTTATAATTCCTTTCCTTTAAGCCAAGTGGTATATTTCACTACACTTTATTAAAAGAATAGTCTGTAATTGTAGTAGTACATATATAAATTGAGAATAAAATTGATATTTAAAAAAAAACCTCGGCGTTAAAGTTGATTTACTAAAATAAAGAGAAGAGCCTCTAATAAAAATATAGAGAATGGAGAGAAACACTGCAAATACTAAAGCACTGCAAATACCAAACTAAAATTAAAATTAATACTAGAAGCCCCTAAGGAGAAAAAATACAACGTTCACCTAGCAGTTTGCCTTAGTTTGCTCTAGCATTTGTATTATGTGCATGAATCACATGTTCAGCATGAATATAGTAATGCTCTGCAAGAATAAATTTATATTGAAATTAAGCTAAATATACAGATGTCATATAACATTAGGTTATATATAAACTTAACATATTAACTAACATAATATGTTATAATAACATCAAAAAAATCTGATATAGCCAATATAAAACTGATCGTAAGACATTGTCTAGTTTAGCTAAAATGTCGTATAAGACTACGAAAATATCCTTTATATATTAACTTCTCACAAATTTTAGGGAGTCTAGTATGCTTTTAGTTAACATACCTAGAAAAATGTAAATTTACCTCTACGTTCACTTTATGCTAACCAAAATCATTGAAAAGTTCGTCAGTTAGTTTTGGTAGGAAACAGAACTCAATTTTTCAAGAAACTTCATCAATTAGTTCCATAAATATAATAACAAATCCAATTTCGGCCTCTAATTCGCTTTCCAAGCCCTGATATTCCCAAGAAATTTATATCTATATTATATTTTACAAGATTTTTCCAGTTCATGAACAGGTATACATATAATCTAATAAATAACAAAAACAAAAAAATGAAAATAGCAAAAGAGAATACTGGGTAGATACATTACTCAATTGATTATGCATACTGTAAAACAAAAACAAAAAATGAAAAGCGAAAAGCGAAAAGCGAAAGAGAATAAAAAAAGAGTAGTAATATTTTTTTTGTTTTTTTGTTTTACTACCATAAACAAAAATAAAAAGCGAAATATTTTAAATGAGTTAAGTAAGAGTAAAATAATATTTTGTTGTTGTATTTAACATGGAATGGAATAAAAAAAAATAAAACTAAAAATTGTGAGAGATATAAGAACACGAATAACGTTACGTTACGTACTTATCTAGATAACGTTGTTTATAAGGAAATTTTTCGTTCTTAATTGTTAACTAATTCTTAATTTGAATTTTAATCATATCTATGTAATTAACAGTGACACATATTACATCTTAAAATTTATTAAATTAAAAATATTTCCATTACTTTTATTTATCATTAGTATTCAAACCAATATGATATTTATACATATACAAGTATATACCTGCATATGTATACCATAATATGTACAAATTTTTCTAAACTTATTTTAAAATTGATTGCCACAATCCTGTTTTTACAACAGATAATGCTGCTTATAAGCAAACCACAGGGGCCCCTAGTAATTATATAATTATGAATATATGTATATGATTATAAATATATATATATATAATTATAATATATATAATTATGAATATATATGTATATAAGTTTATGGTGTTAACAACCTTGAATGCAAACATTAAATTTTTGCGGAAATTGGGCGATTATTTTTCTTTACATGCGCAAAAATGTTAACTTGGCCAGTATTGAAAGTCCTGTTGGTGACAGCTGATTTCTTCTCGTACTGTTACACGAAGCTTATATATGAAATTTAAAGAAAATCTGTTCCACATTTTGTAGTAAAGATCCATTTCCCGAGACCGAAGTAAAATCAAATATGAATTTTCATGAAAATCGGTTCAGCCGAAATTGAGATACAGATTTGCACAGGGAGACCATATACTTACCTATAGTGGAATGCAGTCTGCGTACATTCTATGGTATCTATTATAACATAACATAAATGCAAGTAATTAACACAAAATTTTTTTGGATACTTAAGTTTATGAGTAAAACCAAGCTTAAAAAAACTCTTTCTCATATTTCTTTCGCATATTTCATATGCGTTATTATGAAACATGTACGAATTATATTTCTTTGCTGATTTTATTAATTTTTCCGAAAATGTATAACAAAACAGTAATATTAAGAACAAATTATACAAAAACTTATGTTATCGCCTTTGCGGTGCGTAACAAGCAATAAACATAACATGAAAAATCCAGTGTATATCCAGAAGCTTATGGTCTCCGACTGATCCCTATGTGACGGCAGAAATTTGGAATGCTGCGTTACACGAGAGATTTATTCCCAAAGGCTAAGAGAAGTAAACTCCGAAATAAAACAAAATCAATGCAATGAATAAAACAAAAGGTGGTAATCCAGTAATTCTGGAAAATCCACACTCTTCGCAGATTGGTCTCACTGGTCATGCGGACACCCCCATGTGGTAGAAGCAAGCAGAATATGTCCAAAGGCGATAAACAGAAAAATTCCAATTGGGTGCAGTTAATAAAATATAATATCGGAAAACTGATAACTGCCACATAAATATAAGAATAAGTGAGCTAGAAGCGCTTTGTAAAGAATTAAAAAATGAAATTCATTATTTCAGAGGGGAAAGTAATAAGCTAAAATTGAAATCAAGCAATGTAAATACAATAAAAGAAATAAATACGGAAAAAGTACGACAAACAAAGTGGAATACTGCACAGATGAGGAGGATCTATCTCAAGAGACCGATTGGATTCTCCAAAGAAAAATCAAAAAGCGAAGACCAGATATGTCAGCTAAAATAAGTCCTGAGGACAAGGTAAGGAAAATTGAAAAATCTATGCAAATAAATGCACTACAAGAAAGATCAAACCCCCTCCTGTTATATTAAGCAATGTGGAGGAATATTCAAAAATATACATCAAGGTCAACATGATGAATAATAATCAACTTAAAATCAATGTTGATCAAGAACAAGATTACAGAGAATTAACAAAACAAATAAATGAATCTAAAGTAAAGTGGCATACCTACGAAAACAAAATGACAAGACCCAAGAAGGTGATGGTTAGAGGCTTGTATCCTTCGTGCTAACCTGAAGATATTAAAAATGAGCAAAAAGAGAGGGGCTTTAAAGTTCTTGAACTCGTTAATATCATTAAAAAGAGGAATAAAGAAAACAAGATTACTATGATCCAACTTACTCTCTTCATGTCAATCCTTGAAAATTCGGAGGACATAAATAAAATTTACAAAATTGATGTACTTCAGCACATGAAGGATAAAATTGAGTCACTAAGGAGAAATAATTTAGTTGCTCAGTGCAGAAGGTGTCAGAGATATGAGCACATACAGGGGTTTTGCCAGCGTCTAGCTCAATGTGTCAAGTGGGCTGGTTCCTCATTTAACAATAAATTGTAGTAAGCAAAAAATCGAAGCTATTAAGTGTGCAAATTGCTCTGAGGCACATCCTGCGAGTTACAGGGGTTGTATAGTCGCAAAGGAATTACAAAAAAGGAAAAATGACCTTACAAAACATAAACAAATAAAAATAATACGAAAAAATACTCCCAAAACTACAAAAAATTTACCCAAAAAACCAACTACATTGAGTAAAAGAGTGCAGGAAATACAATATGCTCAAGTGGCGAGAGGTGAAACATATAACCATACTAAAGAACGAAGAGATTTACCACCTCAAACGTGCTAAAAGCAATATAAATATAATGCAGATGATGCAAAATATGATAAAAACTATGAACAAAATCTCATTGGTATTGAAAAGATTAGAAGACAAGCATGATAATGTTTTTGTATGTATGTCAAAAAGGATAAAAAATAATGGACGAAGATAAAATTAGAATTGCGACGTGGAACGCAAATGGCGTTCTCAATAAAAAACGTAAATATTAATAAAAATAAATATTACAAATATTCCTAAGGACCCAAAATATTGGTATATGTTTAGTAACGGAGACGCATTTAAAACAGCAAGCAGATATAAAAATAAATGGTTATAAATATAAAATATATGTAAATAAATGATTAATAGAATATAAAACGGCGCATCTCAATAATGAATCAAAAGATGGTTGCGCAATTTTGATGTAATAGGAATAATATAAAACATAATGAAATAAGTAAAGTAGAAATAGAAGTTAGCCAATTTGTTGCTGTATGAAGAGCGTCTTTTGAACAAAATTTCGATGTTGGTGTACTTTAGTGCCCTCCGCGACGTGTTATAAAGAGTGATTCATTTAAAGATCTCGTAAATCTCCTTAAAGAATGGTTTATTTTGGGAGGTGACTATAATACCAAACATATTGATTGGGGTTCTAGATTGACCTCAAAAAGTGGAAGAAAGCTAAAAAAAGCTATCAAAGAGATTGATTATCACTGCCAATCCACTGGTAGACCAACATATTGGCCAAGTGATTGAAGTAAAACACCAGATCTTCTGCAATTCTTTATTGTCAGGAAAATCTCGCCAAATTCCATTAGTTTAGAGGATAACTATGATTTAGACTCGGATCGTTCTGCAGTTATATTAAAATTAGTTAAGACATGTTGATTAATAGATCCACTGACTGGATTAGTTTTAAAAAAGGGATAGAGAATAAAACAAACTTAAGAATTAAATGACGAACCCGGATGATTTAGATTCTGAGGTAGAGAATTTTAATATGTTAAAATCATACAAAACAATATGAGTATGAATCCATTGCTATAACTTACCCGAGAGAGATATTGAATATGATAAGCGAAAAGAGCAGATGGCAAAACTCACGAGATCCGGCAGATAAAACTGCACTAAATTCAGTATGGTTTCAAATGCTAATTAGAAAGCATTTTGTTTTTCCCAATAACAAGTTGAGTAGTGTCGGCTAACAAAAATGTTAATAAAAAATAATATAGGTTGACACATTTCAACAATTTGAATTGACTCATTTCGGTTCTTTATACGTTACTTATAAAATTGTTTTAAATAATTTCAGTTAGTTTTTAAGTTATTAAAAATAAATAAGTATGTACCTACTTCCAATCAATTTATTTTTAAATAATTATTTTAAAACTATTTCAAACAGGTTATTGCTTCAAAAATTTTGCTTTGCTCTTCTTTCATATTTTATTAGCAGGTAAACAAGAGCAATCTATTTGCAAATGGCCCTGCCTGTGTATGAATTTTAAAAGTAGACCCAAACGAACAAAAATTTACAGCAGTACCTACTACCTGTCATTTTACAATCAAAGTTTTTCATTTGCTAAGATAATATTTATTTCAAAAATAAAAAAGATATTCGAATCCGGTCATAAAAATATATTATTGTCTTTTCCAAAACCTTTTAAATATTTTTTTACTTAGATAATATATTAAGTTTTAAAAATTTTTCTTAAAAATAGAGGTAAAATTTAGAAGTGTATATAAAATTTGTATTTAAAAAATATTATTTGATTGTATTTTAGATATTATTTTGTAATTCCCTCATCAAATTTTTTCTTTACTATGTATTCATATCAATATTTAATAATATTATCTTTCATTAATTTTATTTTCAACTTGACGACACAGTTACTTCCCATATCTTGAGTTAACTTTCCCTATGAAAAAAAAAGCTATTCACTTAAAAATAATGAAATGCTTTCAGTAATATACATATAAAACGTTGAAGGCGAAGGTTGTGCTTGTTGTTTTTCCGCTGTTTCAAGAATTTTAAAATAATTATGAATGAAAATATTAATATATTTTTTTGATTTTTCAAATATATTTTCTAAATTTTACCTGCTTTTTAATAAGTGTGAATTTATTTTAATATTTCTTCTCAAAAGATAGCCACTTCGATTTAAAAAAACCCATATAATATAAGGTCGTGCTTTCAAGTTTTTCTCTAAGCATTGGGACTTGTTAGATATAAAGGCATTAGTACTGCAGTATAATAAATCTTAAATAATTATAAAGTGCTCTTTTTTTTTGTTTTTGCTTTTTACTAAGAATTAAAGAAAAATAATGTAGAGCAAAAAATAGATAAGCCATGTACAAGACGGCCGTGTAGAAGACCCTAAATGTAAGCCGCGTTACAAGACTCTAGACGTCAAGTTTTGAATTTTCAATGCCATGAGTGGAATTGAACATTTTCATATTTTTATTTTATTTATTCAAAAATTTTTAGGGAAAAAATTTTTTTATGTATAAATTTTTAGAAAGAATTATTTTAGGACTTTATTATAATCAGCGAAGCGAATGAAATTTATGGCGAATATGAATTTTAAGCTTAACAACTGTCAAATTTGTCGATTTAAAATTCTGTTCTAAAAATCCTTTTTTTATAGGATATTATAGCATTTATAGTGATATAATGGAAAAATCTAAATTATGTGTAAAGTTAGTAGTAAAATTCTACAAATTATTATAAAAAGTATTGATTGTTTAATATAAACCGTAATTGCTAAAGAAGGGAAAATTCAATTGTTTCTGCATAAAAGCAAAAGCAGTGTTGATATGTGTGATGTTAACCTTATTATTTTCGGTATGTTTTTTGATGTCTTGCGGTAGCAACATTTTATATCTGGCGAATTAAAGCATTCGCCGATTTGTGAGAACTGCGTGCCAAATTCTTAAAAATTATATTATATTTTGTTATGCACACGTTCCGAGAAGTTTTTATAAGGGAATAATATACTTAAGGGTTTTTATAATCTGAAAAATAACTTTGAATAACAATATAAAAAACCTAGCTATATAATGTATATGCGTATGTAAGTATCAAATAATTTTTATTTCAGTAAGAAATAAAAATTATTTGATACTTGACTTGATACAATGGAACTGATATCATATCAGTTCCATTTTAGAAAATGTAAGTAATAAACAAGTAAAAAGGTTTCAGTATGTATAAACCGACAGAATAATACCCTGCACTTTGGCAATCTGAGTTTAAAAATTTGTTTTGTAATATATAGAATTAGCTTTCATTGTCAAATGGCAATTACTCGAACCTGTTAAACCACTCATTAGAAACTTGCGGGTATTATGTCTGAACTATAAGTGGACACAAGACTGCCAAGTTTCATGGATCGTGGTTTTAATATTTTTGCAGATATTTAAAATTTGTTTTTGGAGTTGTATCGCAGTTACCCGAACCCTTTGTCTGGGATGAAAAACCCGCAACAAGTTTGGTGACGATTGCATTATTGGTTTTTGAGTTATCGTGCGATCGGACGGGCAGACATGTCTAAATCAACGTAGAATTTTATGCTAAGTCAGAATATACAAATTACGAATGGTTACGAGCTCCATACCAAAGTGAATATGCCCTTCATGAAGGGTATAACACAAAAAGAAAAAACAAGTGAATATTGTATGAAGCTTGAAATAAACTGTATTACTATACCAACACTTGCGTTATTGTAAAAAATTTAGGCTTTTATTAATACAAATGCAAGTGATAAACAAACTAATACTCTTATTATAATAGGTGAAGCGAATGGCTAGGCGAATCGAATGGACTAGACCCTAGATGGGGATATTACGGCAGACACTTTTGTTCTCAATTTTCTGTAATACACAATTTACTAACCCATACATACGGTGTATTCAAAATTGCTCCCGTACTTTTTGTTAAGAAATATATTTTTATATTAGTATTTTTGAATAAATTAGAAATGTTCATGGTAATTTGGGATGTTTGAAAAATAAAAAACGATTAAATAAAATATATATACAGACATTGTTTTATTTTGTTCAAATATTAAGAAAATTAAATTTTATGTTCTTGCAAACTAGTTTCTAATTACTGGTAACTAGATCAATTTTCAATTTTGGAAATAGTTACTGTAAAAATTGAGCTAATTTACAAAAATTTCTTCATAATAAATTGCTACATCCCTCCAAATTCTGCTTTTAATGTCTATAAGAATCTATGCCTAACTATTGATTATATTATTTCTCTCATGAATGCAGCTGATCAAGTATTATTATTTGAGGATTTTAATCTTCCAAATATTTTCTGGATCCCTGATGATGAGGAATGTTACTTAATTCCTAATCAAATAACAAAAATAGAGCATGGAATTTGTATTTAAAACATAAAAATGGATACAATTATAATAAATTTGCTTATCTCTTTAATATTTACAAGGTTAATATTCAGTCAAAATATGACAATTACCTTACTAATATGGGATATCAAATCAAAAATAATCCGAAATCTTTTTGGAATTTCGTCAATTCAAAAAGAAAATGCGATCAATATCCATCTTTTATGAATTATATGGGCGTCTTGTCTAATAACTCATTTTATATAACAAACTTCTTTCGTGCATTTTTTTCCAGCTCTTATGGTAGTAATATTTTTGAAGTTGATTGCAATAATTTTAGTCGTTTACATAATTTTCCAATATTACCGATTTCATCAATAGATTTTTCAATTTCTCGAGTAAAAAAATATTGGGTGAAAATACTGGGAAAGACTTTGGGTGGTTGCTTGGTCGCGTACCTGCATTCGGAATACACGTCACTTTATCCACCCTCCATGCCTGAGGGATGTAATCCCACGCATAGTTGGCACGAAAAATTTCCAACAGTATTATAGCTATATGTTGGAAACCCCTCTGCAAAAACGCAGGATATATCCCGTCATCACCTGGAGATTTGAAAAGCCTAAAAGAAAAAACAGCCCATCTAATCCTGCCTATTGTGAAGACCAAACGGGACCGTTGCCAGTCATCCCTTCTAGTCCAGGATGCGCTCGGTTCAATGACTGCATTCGAGTGATTCCGAAGAATCTTCGAGTAAGGAAAGTGCGTTGAGGCCATAAGCTCCAACGTCTGCTTTGCGTTCACAGTCATGGAGCCATCAGGACGTTCCATTAGACCCAACCCGCTATCATACTTTTTAGAAAGCACCCTGCGAAGACGCGTACTGTTGGGGAGATCATCAATGTCCTTGCAGAACACGAACCACGAACGTCGGCGCCATCCAGTAACACGATGTTGCAGCCCTCCTAAGGCCTTATCTTCCTGCAGACACTAGTTCACTCCCTGGTGTTTTGAGTGTTGCATGTGACGGATATCCATCCATCCCTTTGCAACGCTGCAGTGAATTATGGATGAGAATTCAAAATTTTATCCATTTCATCCATGATGGCTACTTTGATTTACCCCATCTGCATTTCAGATAGCCTTTCCTCTGGATCCAGTCTATGGGTGATGGTTACCTTGACCTGTGCTACTGCATCCCGATAAGAAGTCATTTTCGGGTTTTGTTGAGCAATGTTCCCAGAGACCTTTCCCTCAACGTTGCCCTTCATCGACCTCTTTTTTGAGAGTCCTGCATCCTGGATGTTGCTTTCTGACCTTTCCCTCTTCTGGGGATGGTTGACCAAAACATCCGATCCGCAGGCACTCAACTTTTCGAGCCTTTCCTTGTCATATCTGCAAGCTTCCTCTGAGACATGCCATTCCTGATGTGTGCTGCGATACACCGCTTGGATGCACCAGAGAAATATTGTTTTTTCCCCTGTTATCTGATATTTTCAGGTCCTCCTTAGTTTGTTGGATAATTGATCCAAGAGGATCCTGATTATCCGTCTCCATCGGAGGCTCCACCTCTTCCTGTACTGGCTTGAAAAGGAGAGAAGCTCTGGTTCCGCAGACCCTTGAGCACTAAGTGTGTTAGCATTAATGTTGTCCTTAGTATTGTCATTATGGTTGTTGTTGTAGTTGTCACTGTTGTTGTTATTTTTGCTGTTTTTGTTGTTGTTGTTATTGTTTCTACTCCATTTTGTTCCACAAGTAGCGTATGGTCACTCATGGCAGAGCCCGGCATACCATGGGAAGACTTGTTTAAACTGGAGAGCGCCTGGTATCCAGAGTCCGCAATTTAACGACTAAGCTCCCCCTTTGCCACGCAGTCATCGGCATTTGCTGTTCCACCTTGACTTGGAACTCCCAAAGTAAGAGATTCGCCGCGAGACATGACCACGACACGAATGTAACTTTGATCGTTTCGATCACCTCTTCATCCTCCGTCATTACCGGTGCACACCACTAGGAGGTGACAGTGCTATTTTGGGTGCCAAAACCTAGCGTCATTTCTTAAAGTTTTCATATATCCAATCTAGCGTCAATATCTAAACTTTTTAACTTTACATCTAGCAAATGTTTCTGCAAAATATTTTTAATAGTTTCAACTCTTCCCTCCGTTTAAAAGTTGCTGGTAGGATGATAAATTAGAGTTTTGTTAACCTAAGTTCCAAGATTTTATAAAAACTAATAAATTCAGTTGAAGGAAATGGAGGGCCATTATCGCTAATTATTTTTTTAAAATAACCAAAATCTCGAAATAACGTCTTAAAATTTACAAACAGCTTTTGCATCGGTTTTATGTAATACTTTTGAATCGATATATTTAGAATACACATCGACCAATAAAATAAGTTTTATTACCAAATTGATAAAAATCTAAATGTACCCTTTCAAATGGATAAGTGTTCCCTTTTTAGGGTTAAAACTTTCACAAATAATGGTTATCAGTAATAATTTCAAATTTGTTTCCATAGAGATATTTATAAAGTTTTTGAACACTAAAAATAACTGACAATCCTTCTCTGTGTATTTGAGAATAATTTTTCTCAGCAGGAGACAAAAGTACTGGAAATAAAAAAAAATTTACATTTATCAGCGTTTATTTTGAAAAAAGTAATGAATAACATTCACTTAACAACAGACTCTTTATCAGACTCAGAATGAAAAATTTATGGAGCAGACTTAAGTCCAGATGTCATTGACACATACTGAAATAATCCTTTGGTGGTATTTATTATGACATATTCTCTTGAAGCTTCAGACAACTTAAGTTGCAAATACGCACCCTTCAATGCAATTTTAAAAAAATAAGAACAATTTGCTAAATTAGCAAAAAGAGCATCGCATCTTGTCAATGGATAATATTTATTTGCTATATATCGATTAATTGTAACTTTTTAAATTCTTAAAGTATTATTAGGTTTAGGTACAATTACTATAGGTGAAGGATACCGACTAGTTTTAACCGGAACTAAAATTCCTTCATTACACATACGATCTAATTCTTGACATACTTGATTACGTAATCTAAAAGAAACGGTATAAGCTTTATGAAATATAACCGGAATATCTTGTTTTAAATCTTAACCGGACTATCTTGTTTCTTTGTTACAATTTCCGCCTTAAAATCATTTATAAATTCAACCGGTCTACTTGTAAAAATTCTTGGAAATTTTAATTTAGGTTCATCTAAAAATTTATAATTTCCAAATTTACTATTACTTAATTGATTACAATGAAAATTTTCATTTGAAAAATTACAATTTTCTAAACTATTTTCGATATTATGAAAATTTGCATTCAAAACACAGTTATTTGCTTACATATTATCACAGACCTGAATAATACTGACATTTGCTAGTTCGAAAAATTTACGCCATTCTGGATATAATCTATTAAGCACTGGAATCCACAAATAAATTTATCTCTCAATGCCGCGTGATAAAAACTGACCAAAGTTACATGCTGATGACTTTAACTTCATGATATATATTAGTAGACTTGACCCTTTTTGGTCCACTTGATAAAATTTGTATGATTCTGTTATTTCATTGATGGTTGAATCATAATATTTTTTTAACATCTTTCTTCGTAGCTTTTATTTGCTGGTTCTAGAGGTGTACACATTTTCTTAAAATTGAAAAGCTCTGTACCAATTAATGTTAGAAAGACTACCACTTTTCTTTCTTCTCCAACTTCATTCACAATGAAGAGTTGCTGAAGCCTTAATTCATATTCAGTAAAACTGTTACCTAGTATTTAGGAATCCATTTTACCAATTAACGCTATCTTTTTTGCTTGTTTTGGAACGGTTTTTTCTTCCGTGAATTCAAAATCTTCTACTTTCGTCATTAATTTTTTATTATAATAATTTTCGCAATTAACTCCTCGTCAAATTATTATATATTTAATTTAGTAACCAGATAACTACAGTTATCAACTTAATTTAATTATTACAATATTATTATTTTGTTTCTCTTTCTTAGTTTTATTGCCCTATACAAAATATTTAATAATTAAATAACTTTTTCTTTTGTTCGTATTTACTATGAAACAAAGGTGAATATTGAAAAAAATAATATTATAATTTATTTAAAGAAAAATCACTTAAAAATTTAGTAAAATTTGGTGTACTTTTTAAAGTTTTTATTGTAATCACATTTAAAAAAAAATTAGCTTAATATAAATAGAAACGTCCCGAAAGTGTTGCGTCGAAGTATTCAGGAGCAATAGTCAACGTCAGGGATAAATGCATATAAGCATTATAGGAAAAAGGAATTCGACACCATCGAAATATTTTTAATTAGTAAGAGCTTTAAAATTTATTTTGTTGGCAAATATAATTTAATGAATTACCTACTAATGTCAAGATTTTAATAATTTAAATAAGTATGTAATTTAATCTCTAATAAAAGAAAATTAAATAATTTTGTGTAATATAAATGAATTGTGTAATTTAAATGAATATATTTATGTGATAAAATTTACAGGTTTTCTCGTCTAATATTATTAGTTTTAAGAAAAATGGAATAAAAATATTATTTTTTATGTACATGCATAGGTTATGTAGTTAATAAAAAAAGTGAATTTAAAAAGTTTTTCTAAAAACAACTGTTCTACTATTTTTATTTTACCTAAAAAATGTTTTGTTACGTGTAATTTATTATTCTAATTTGTAAGAACATGAAATTTAATTTTGTTATTATTTAAATATGAGAGTATATTCCTTAAGAGAAAGTACGATGAACAATTTTGAATACATTTTATGCATGGGTTAGTAAATTGTCTATTGCGAAGCCTTATATAAAGATGCATGTGATATTACGGAGTCTTATATAAAGATTTCTGTGGGTACGTACAAATGTGTATCTTCTAACTGTGCTAAATATGTGAATAATTTAATACATACACACATACCAAAAGAAAACAAAAAAAGCTGAACACACCGAAGCAAAAAAAATTGTTGAAAAATGAAAAAAGAAAGGGAGTGAGAATAACAAAATAAACACAAAAGACAATATGTACTTATGTTCTACCAATGTTTGGTGTCTCAGAATTGACTTTTTAAGCAAAAATTTATCTTGTTGTTCCATCTTTGACTGTACGCAAATTGATATATGTATGTATATAATAATTAAATTAATTATATGTGTGCTTTTCATAGAAAATGAATACAAATAGTACCAGCATTTCACGAGTCAAAATATCACACTCAAAAACGTTCCTTGCATATATAACTCAGACTATTTAACTCAGAAAGGCTGAAATAATTTACATATTATGTATTTATTCAAAATCATGAATGTTAAAACTTCTAGTTAATGTTTGAGTCTTTTGGATAGGTTGTTCACGAAATTTCAAATTTTATTTTTTATAAAAAAAAATTCAGGTTTTAGAAATTATTTTTAATAAAAAATTCGTAACTAGTTTGTATATTGTCCTATTCAATGTATTAGAAATGTTAACGGAAGCAACATCTTGAAAAAACATTGAAGCCAATTTTTTCCAAATCGGTTTTTTTTGGGTCCGGGAATTGTCAAACTCGTAACAGAGGCGTATTATTTTTATCTGGAATCCACCATAAAATATGAGTCAATATTTTAAAAATTTATTTGAAAAAACTGTATAAAAAATCAAATTTAAATTAAATCTATTCATTTTATTTCTTTTTGAAAACATTTATATTATAAACCGAAATTAAATAAAGTTGGGTCAAACCTTCAACAAGGTAAATTCTGTTTTTGAAAGCAAACCATGTACATTA